>NW_027069663.1:1132868-1148867 GCF_002906115.3 Quercus suber
TTTTAAGGAGATCTTAGGAACAAATGTTTAAATAGAAGGGTTTTATTTACTTCCAGTACATTTTTAACTGGATATGTCTTTTTTGTTTTAAATATACAAAATGTCTCAATTAAGTAACTTTGAACTAGTTTTAAATTGATAAATACTTTCCTTTCAATAGAAAATAAATAAACAATAATGACGGATTTTCAATTCTTTTAACTAGAATCACATGTACTAAGATAAAGATAAATTAAAAATAACTTGAGTTTATAGTTCAATTTGAAACTTAAACATAGGTAATACTTTTGATAGGTAGATAGTGAAGAAAGAAAAGATAGAGTATGAATCATAAACAGATAAACACTACGTTACAAAAGATATTATTATTGTTGAGCCATCCATCAACCCTATCATATATACTTTGTAAAATGAATTAAAATAGAATTGTGGGTTACAATACCCCGAAAACATGCAACTTGTGCGAACCTAATATGCCATAACAAGGTACATTCAATATTCTGAGAATGGAGCTCGTAGCTGAAAGTGGAAGTCATCTCCAAAATGATGGCAGTTAATTCGGAACATACTAATTTCAAGAAATCCCAACAAGAAAACTATATTATGCTTGCATGAAAAACTTAAAACTCATCATGGAAAAAAAAAAAAAAAAAGGATTTGGATCTGGTTAATGCAATTTGAAACAAGAGTGATGCACTAGAAGCTAGAACCATGACAGGAGGTTTCAGTCAAAAAAAGAACCATGACAAGAGGTGCTTGACGCGCATCTCAAACATGTGACGCCACTAGTAGTAGTACATATTTATTTCAAACTTTGCGGCACAAGCACAACCAGCTAGTGCAGTACACACACCCAATTCACATTGGGTATTATTCAATATTTTAGATTGTCCAAGCACTCAAAACTTAATTTATAGGTGTCCTACCAGAAAAATAATCATCTTTAGGTCCATTTTATTAATAGTGGCCACGATCAAGTTAAGTCATTGCCTTTACATCCAACTAAAGGTATTATGTGTATTCCAATTTCTGAACTAGTAAAAAATTGTGTGGAAACAGAGATCGAATTTTACCTGTACTAAAACATCCCATTTGATGTTTTAGTGTGACGGTAATAGAAATTTACTGTGAAATGAATAATATATAGATTTTTCTATAAATCGACAATTTAAAGTAAAGAAATTTAAATCCTTGATGTCTTTGTTAGAGACACTAAGAGATGCCTACCAGTTAAATGACATTTAGACCGGATAATAATAAATTTAAACCCTATAGAATTTAATTTAAAAAAAAAAAAAAAGCCTAGAGTTATCTAAAAATGGAGTTTTCTATTTTCATCAATTTGTTCAATATGTCACGTATGACGTCCATAGTGATAAAATAAAATCGTCAAACTCTCTAATATGCCAACAGTAGTTATAGGAGCACCGAACGAAGTACTAATTTAAAGGGATGCAGAGGGGACACAAATCCTTAAAGAAAGATTAAACTTCGCAGGCTTTCATTACAAAGAGTTTTTCTTTTTGATCTTTTGGTAGTGCGAATCATCGGTAATCAGAGTGGAAATTTTGCACATCATTTGTTTGTTATCTAGGGGCAAAATCTTTTAACCAACGCATTGCATGTGAAATCTTTACACATCAATGAAGGGACTTAGTGCATTTAACTTTTCTTTTTCATAGACAGTCCTTCACCAACATGTTTACTTAATATAGTGGATCTTTTTCACAGACCGTTCTTTTGTAAAAGTTTCAATTTATGACGTTTGTTTTTAATGACAACTCTTTATCATCAGATTAAAATACCAATTAATTTTTTGTGTAGGCGGGAACTAAACCTCAGATCTCTTATTCAACCATCAGAAATTTTACCAGTTGAGTTAATAGGAACCCACATCAACATGTTTACTTAATATAGTGGATCCTTTCCCTTTAATGTTTAATCTCAAGAGTGGAATATATATATATATATATGTATATTGGTTTTGAGAGACTCAGCAACTAAAAGCATCTCTAATTAGGGGTGGTCAACTATGCATAAATCATGTTGGAAGATATATGTTTTCAATTGAACTAGACCTTTTAGGTTAGGAAATTATCAACCCAACACACATAGGTCAGGTTGTATTAAGTTAGGTTTGGTTGAATTAGTGGGTTGTATTTAAATGTTTCATACCTTGTAAACAATTAGAGAAAAAGTTTAGCTCCAAATAAGTTTGAAACTATCTTTTTTCATCCCATTATGTGGCAATTGAAGAGACCTTCATGTATAGTTTTAGTCATATAATTTTTTTAATGAGTTATGCAACTTTTTAAAATAATACATACATACATACATATATATATATATATAGTCTTATAAATATCCATGTAGAGGGTTTGAAAAAAATATTTCAAATTAACTTAAAGCCAAACTTTGTCCAAAACTTGGACTTTTTCAACAACTTTTTATATTTTCAATAAATTATTACAATTCACATAACATACCTAAATTATATCTAAATTTTATCGTAATTTCATTTAAACTAACTCCTAAAATACCAAAGTAAATTAAACTAAATATTACAATAAGGGTAATAAAATAAATTTATGCATATGGTGAGTCATGATCAAATAGGTTGAAAAAACAATCAACCCAAAACCAAGGCTCAAAATGAAATTTCAACCCAATTTATGGCATCGAAGTGACTCTCCACACTTGGAGAGCTACTCTAAGCTTTAGCCCTATAAAACAATTGTTAGGACTAAAATATTGAACAAGCTGTCTCTCTCTCTCTCTCTCTCTCCTTGGAGGAGATTGGCAAGGATGGCGACATAGCTGTGGAGGGACAAGTATGATAATGAGGTGGTGGAGATAGGACAACTGCAATGACCAGTGGCAAGGACAAAAGCAACACGTATAAGAGTGATGGTGGAGTGGCAAGGACTAGAGAGCAGCAAAGAAGACGGGTGGGCAAAATAGAGGAGCGCCACCTCTCCCTCTCTCTCTCTCTCTCTCTCTCTATGTGGGTGGAGTTTGGGTAGAAAGTAACACACACACACACAAAAAAAAAAAAAAAATCAGAGAAAAAAAATTATAAAAAATTTATTCTTTTAATAAGATAGAGATAGGATATAGAAATGGTTGGGAAGGTCGCTAGAAGATGCTTTAAATTTGGGTGAAATTTTGAAGAGACGGCAGAAAATGCTCTAACAATCTGTACATATACGTAGTCTAAATTATCATGCTTCTAGATTATAGAGGTCTGACAAGTAATGTCCATCTACAACCATGAAAATTGTAAATATTGGATCTCTTTCTTTCTCTCTCTCATTTTCATTGGCTCATGGGGTTCCAAAAAAAAAAAAAGTAGACACAAATAAAGCTTTAAAAAATTAGACATAAACTGAATAAGCTTGGACAGACTAGATGTTAGATGTAATCTGCACCTTTAATTTAGAGAAGAAGATGAGCGTGATGGGGGGTAGCAAAGGCCAAAAGAGTGTCCAAAGAGTGCACATGGAAGAATCAAAATTCCAAAATAATGAACCAACAACCAGAGGTTGCAAATTCTACAAAATCATACTCACGAAAACAGACAAACAAAGAAACAAACAGACAAAAACACAAAGAGGCCACGCCACGCCATGTTTTCTGGCTTTCCCATTCTCATCACTGCTTTCTCTCTCTTTTCTTTCCTTTCATCATCACAAGTCCCACTTTCCCCTCCTACGCGTTCTTTTCTTTTCCTAATGTCCCCATTCACCACAGTTTTTGGTCTCCTTTCGAGTCAAAAAGCAAACTTAGAACAGTACTAAGATTCAAAGAAGGAACCACCTTTGCATGATTGCTTTTTACAGGTTATTCAATTTCAAAGCTTAGTATCAAAGGACCTTGACTCATGAAACTCACCTTGTGGGTTGCTAAATTTGATGGGTCCCCTTTTAATATCAAAATTCTCATGTGGCTCAAACTGTACTACTATGGTCATCAGCACCAATGGATTTATTGATTTATTCTAGGCTCCACCCCATTTTGACCTCCCACTCTATGCAAAAGAAAAAGTGACCAATTGTCAATTTAAAGTTACAAATAGATCACATATTGCTTAAGCTAGCTTGACTGATATAAGTATAACAATAAACTCTGCAGCAGGAGAACAATTTTGGTTCAGACCCATCACATATCCAATCGATCTACCCCAGGCATATAAACCGTGGGCATAGTGCCTTATAAAACAAGGGAATACGCTATAAAATGACATAAAAAAGACCAGAGTTTGTTTTTGTAAACCAAACTACATAATATAGAAAGCCTGCCTGCTTCACTAGGCATCTTTCCCTCACTCACTCTCAGAAAAACAACAAAAGGGTCAAGATTCCTTGCCCATTCTTCTACTCTTTCTTTTGACAGCTAGCTCAAAGCTGCTTTTGCCATTGATATGAACAAACTTTCCACAATTCCTCTCTCTCTCTTACTAATCTGCACTTCTTACAATGTTTGTTACTGAATTAGATCTCAGTATTCATTTCAGCATTTATTGAAAGAATTGGGAGTAGAGCCAGATGACTTAAGATTCTCCCATGCAATTTATGGTGATCCTAACAAACTTTTTTTTTTTTTTTTTTGAGTAGAGCCAGATAACTTAAGATTCTCCCATGCAATTTATGGTGATCCTAACAAACTTTTTTTTTTTTTTTTTTTAAGAAAAAAAAATTTTATTTTTTTAAAAATTTCTTTTGGGGTTTTCATTCATCCTCCATTCCATGGATCTTAGAACTATAATTAAGGTATATCGATAAATGTGTTATTTTATTAAAAAAATAGTTTTAATTATTGAATTTTCACTCAAGTTAATCACAAAGTTAATTCCCAGTCAACTAAGCTTCATACAACATAATTGGCTACAATTCTTTCATTACTAATTATCAAAAAAAGAAAAAGAAAAGGGGGGGCCACAATTCTCATGTGAATTCTTTACTTCCTAGATGCTCAAACAACACCATTCACAAAAATCACTCAATAGCAGAAGAAAAGAAAAAAATAAAAATGATTTTCCTTTCTTTTCTTCTCTCTTCAACTCTGTCAGCTACCAAGCAGTCCCAAAAAAATAAATAAATAAAACTCACGACACATTCACACATAAAAATTCTACAATTGAAGCAAGATTGCTCTCATTCTCTGCAAATATCCCATTACAAATTATACCATTTTTGCATCCATATCATCAATGCCAATAGTAATACATAAAATCTTACACAAAATTAAAAATAAATCTTTTCGTTTTTCTGAAATTTCAAGGAGGCGAAGAACCTGAAACTCTAGGCGAAGTAGTTGGGAACAGAGGCAAAAGCCGTGGTGGCTCCGATTCTCTGGGTGTAGTGCTTGGCGATGGATGCAAAAAAAAGCCCTTCTCTTTAATGGCTTTTTCCTCAGCTTCGGTGTCCAAACACGGCTTAGCATTGGCGGATCGGTCAAACGGGTCGGGTATGAGAGGAGTAACTGGGCTGAGAGCGAGTGCAGGGAAGTCAAGAATGCTCGGAGAGAGGATCTCAGGCTTACGTGGCGAAAACCCAGATGGGGAATTGTGTGAAGAACCAGAAGCAGCGAAGATTGGGATCAAGGGGTTGATCCTGAGGTTCTTGATGGAGTTTCTACGCTCATACAGTTTGAACCCGGATTGGTTTTGCTTCTTGGGCATCATGGATTTGATGGGTGGGATATGGGTCTTGGATGGCGGGTCGGGTACTGAGTTGTTGTTGTTGTTAGATAGAGATGCTTGCTTTGCAGTCTCGGAGGATCCGGTGAGCATTTGGACTACTTGTTTGAAGGAGGAAGTGTCTGCTTGGACAAAGGTAGTCGGGTAAGGGTTGGCGGATTCGGATCTGGTGATAGGTTTTGGTGCTTGGTGTGGAAATGATGGTGGAGTTGGAGGTGGTGTGGGTTGCTGTTGCTGTTGTTGTTGTTGTTGGAGTCCATTGCCACTGCTACTGGTGCTACTGTTTGAGCTGTGGCTGTTTGGTGATGGCAAAAAAGTTGGGTGTTCATGGTTTCTATGAAAGATTGCTGATTCCATTTCTATGTCTCTCTCTTTGTGCCTGAGCTTTTGAGAAAAAAATATAAAAGAGAAAAGCTTTGAAGAGAGAGGAAGAGAGAGAAAGAGTGTGTGTGTGTGTATATGTGCTTGTGACTTTTGTGTGTTTTTGATGGGATTTAAGAGATGAGATGAGCAGGACTTTGTTACTTTCTTTGGTTTGGTAAGAAATGTTTTGGTGGGCACTTTAGGTCACTTGGTTGTGGCTGCCTTAGCCTTACTTCTCCACGCGTTACTGCTGGGAGTGTGAGAAACACGTTCCAACAGGAGTCTGAGAAAGTGAGAGAAAAGTGTGTTCAAGTGTTAGAACTTAACATGCCAAACAAAGTACGTACTGCTACTACTTTTATATTGGTTTATTTGCTTTATAGAGAGTTTGATCTTTGGGTTGTGACTTGTGAGGTCCATCCCAGCTTAAAAACTGTGACATCTCAACTCATTCAGGATAATTGTTTATCCTTCAATCTCAGTTTTTAGTTAGGAGAATGCTATCAAAGTATCATAGATGCTTCTTTATGCAGATAATTGTTTTCATTCATGTAGATCAATTATGTAAATGAGAATGGGTTATTTTCTAAGATGTGTACTCTACCCTTTCAAAGAGTATTTTAAGTGTCACTTTAAATATATAATTATACTTAAACAAAGTTTGGCTTTATTCTTTTTCTTCAAACATAGTTTAATCAATTTTTAGAGTGAACTCTAATGGTCGTGGATGGGCTCAACTTGCTTTGTACTCCACATAACAATTAACATCTATGTTTTATCAAATCATCATCCTTTGGTAGCAAATATAATGATGTGGAATGAGTAACCATTGATGTTTTAAAATCATTGAAAAATTATAGAATCCATGACCACCCCCCCCCCCCCAAAAAAAACAGAGATGAAAAGCGAATTTTGTCCAACTTGTTGAGATATTTATTATGAGATTAGACAATTTGTTAAAACAATTAAGATATTGTAATCAAAATATATTTCTTATTGGTGGTTTATAATTTATTAACTATTTAATTATATTTTTTGATAAATTTCTTACAACAATTTATTCACGGCCCAATCAAGTACAATTAAAAAGGTAGAATTTAGGTTTAATACTTTAGAATACTGGATCAAATATGATGCCAACACGTAACTACTTCTAAACACTTAAATACGATGCCAACACGTGACCAGTTCTAAACACCTACATACTAAATTTGACCCAAATTAAGAAGATATGGTCGAAGCCAAACCCAAATTAAGAAGACATGGTTGCCACTTGCTACCTGCATATTCAATTGGCGTACCCAATATAGAATGAGTTAGTGTAAAACCCTAAGAAGCTGAGAACACGCGCTTTAAAAAGAGAGTGGGTTTAAGTTGAGAGAAACTACAACTGGTAACATGTCATTGGTTGTATTTGGAATTAAAAGACAGCATAGGTGGGGGCGATGTTGTGTGGGAAAAAGAAGAAATCGTCAAAAAAGGTTCAAATTTTTCCATTGACTTGAAGAGCCCTTGAGGCTGACTACGGTAATAAATTTTTTGGTCTGTTTGGGAGATAATAATAATTAATACATATGCATTTAATCTGAACAATTCAAATCATAAAATAAACAATTTAACAATTTCAAATTAATAAAAATTTCAAATTATCTTGGATTTTTAGTAGATGCTTCCTAGGTACTACGAATGTACAAATAAATATCTATCTCTCTCATTCTTACTATATTGCCCTCATTTTTGACTCTTTATACCAAATTAGCCTCTGCCATGTGGCGGTTAGATGGCCCATAAATGGCCATGTCCCACTGATTAATATAAATAACTAATATTACCTACATAAAAAATTTCACAACGATTAAATTTACAAATTTTTATTTTTTTATTTACTAATATTTGTCACGTTGTGAAATTTCTTGACAAATTTTTTAGTGTCTCGCGTGTTTGGTAGGCCATTTTAAGCAATATTTTGAGCATTTTAAACACACTAGCACACATTTTCACACACTTTTGATCCACACATATATCAAAAACATCCAAATAATATTACTCAAATTCCTCTACCAAACACTCCCACTATCATATACATAACATATCCTATGTGTTTTGTCAAGTACAAATTATTAAGTACATGGCTTCAAAGATATTTGTAGTGCTTATGTCCACCGCCCAATAATTACCCTTCTTAGAATTTAGCGAATGAGAATGAATTACAAGTACTGGGCATTTGGTCATATTCAGAAAGAAATTCCTAGACCTATTTTTTTTTTTTTTTTTTGGGTGGTAAATTGTGTTATGAGAATAGAGAGTCTGAAGATTAGTAAGGACTAAAAGGAATCCTTTTAAAGCATTTTCAAGGATTTTCTCGTCTCTACATTAATGTCTTTTATATTCAAATTTCCTTAATTCAGAGGACTGAAACAATGGCAGTATACTATATATAACGCAATCAAGCTTGCAAGTTGCAAGTTGCAACACTGAGGATGAGAGAGAGAGAGATAACTGAAATGATTAGAAGAATTTGGCCCATATCATATAGGTACCTGTTCTTATCAGTATTTCATGCCCATACACTAAAGCGGCCGTCATGCTTCAAGAATTAACTTTGCAACCAAATATGGTAGAGATAGGATTGGTTGCCTTGGCAATTCTGAGAAACACAGCTCCTTTCACATTTCTGATGCCCCAACTTCTAATACCCATATCCCAAGTACATCTTTTACTTTCTTTTTCTTTTTCTTTTTTGCATTTTTCCCCTTATTTTTCAACATCTTATGTCTTTCATGTCCTATCCTATCTATGTAATAGATTAGGGTTTTTTTTTTTTTTTTCCTTTTAAAATTTTTTATTTATTTGGTAAAAAATTATGAGGTTTTTAACAAGTTAAAAGGGGAAAAAATGAAAAAGAAATTCCTAGTCTAAACGCACTACGGCTGTGGATCTTATACCAAGGATTTATTCATTACTGGAGTCAAATCACAGCAAGTTCACAACCCTATTGGACCAAATTTCTTTTATTATTAAGCAGCACAACTGTCCATATAAATCGGTAAACATACTAATCAACTTTATAAATCCAAAAATTCCAAACTTATCTTTTACCAAAAATATTCCAAACCCTGCATATATATATATTTTCCAGAAATGATAGTTCCAATGTTAATTGCCAAGTGTATCGTAGCTTTTTACACACAAGTCAGAGAGACCAATGTCCACATTATATGATACTTATTGGCAGGAGCTTAAGCTACACTAAAACATGAAAATAAAAAGGTGAAAATGAGAGGTGAATCCAATTCTGATTTTATATATAATATCTGAAAGCAAATGCTGAGGTTAAAAAGGTGTCAAAAGGGACCACCTATTCTCTAAGTGCAACACTTCCCACAAGGGTTGAAGTGATGTTGTCATGGAATGGAAGAGACTCCACTTATTATAAGTTGGACAGTGCTAGATGCATCCATTGTCTATCACGTTTACAACAATTGTGATTCCACTCAGTTGTCACAATGACACATCCACATGTACATTATTATTACTGAAACGCAAAATTAAATGTACGTATGAGGCTAGAATCTCACAATTTATTAGGGAAAACAAAACTTCTGGTGCAAAATGGCAAAGCCTTCTATTACTTTCTTTTCTTTCATTGGACCTCAGTTTTTTGTTTCTCTCTGGGCAAAAAGAGGTTACAACTTACTGTCTGTAATGGCTATCTCTCTCATAATGGACGTGTCGTATTAAAATTATTTTGGCTTTTATGGAACCATTTGGTAGGTCAGCTTGACCAAATTTAATAAGGAACATGGCTGCGATTACGTTGCAAGAGAATACAGCATTTTTATTGGGGAGAATTTAAAGACATGGGGGTTGGTTTGACCAATTTAATATAGATCGTGGCTAGATTACTTACCCCATTCCATTTCCATGAAAGTGACTAAGGGATTCTTCAACAGTGTAGAAGATCATGAACAATAAGACAAGTAACCACCCTCTTAAAATTTTGATGATATCTATAGTAACTCTATATGAAGTTTTTTTAAGTAAGAAACCTTACGGAAGGTAATTCAATGTGTGAGACCACCTTTTAGCTGGTAAGGGATAGAAATAGAATAGAGAGACTCATATATAAAAAAGAAAAAAAAAATATATATATATATAAAATAAAGAGAAATTATTATGGAATCTAAATGCATTATCAATTATGTCTTCGTCATACGTTAATATGTTGAATTTATAGTTTTTTACCCTTATATGAGATGAGAGGAAAATGTGAAATGAAAAACTAAATAATTTCATATAAAATAAAATGAGTAGTGTCTAATACACACTCTAATGTACACATAATACACACAACTGCATTTTACAAAGGAACTCATGACTTTTAAGTGTGTTATGTGTACACTAAACTCTTTTTGTTTTTTTTTTTTTTTGCCACTAATCATTTCCCAATTAAAAATAAATTCAAAGAGAGTGATGAGATAAGTGCATCTGTGCAAGTTCTTTTTTCGGCTATATATATGGAGCAATAAATTAGCAGATTCGATACAGTAGGCTCAATGTTTTAAAGAAAAGTCACTTTATTAAGAAAAGATAGTAGGCTCAAAGTTTTATCCAAAGAGTAAGGCTGATCGTAATTGGGCTGGAAAGAGAAAGATGTATTCGTCAAAAGTAGCATCGAATTAATAGGTACCATCATAGGCTCAAAGCCTCAAAGCTTAACCCACTATAGAAATAGAATAGAGAGACTCATATATAAAAAAGAAAAAAAAAATATATATATATATATAATAAAGAGAAATTATTATGGAATCTAAATGCATTATCAATTATGTCTTCGTCATACGTTAATATGTTGAATTTATAGTTTTTTACCCTTATATGAGATGAGAGGAAAATGTGAAATGAAAAACTAAATAATTTCATATAAAATAAAATGAGTAGTGTCTAATACACACTCTAATGTACACATAATACACACAACTGCATTTTACAAAGGAACTCATGACTTTTAAGTGTGTTATGTGTACACTAAACTCTTTTTGTTTTTTTTTTTTTTTGCCACTAATCATTTCCCAATTAAAAATAAATTCAAAGAGAGTGATGAGATAAGTGCATCTGTGCAAGTTCTTTTTTCGGCTATATATATGGAGCAATAAATTAGCAGATTCGATACAGTAGGCTCAATGTTTTAAAGAAAAGTCACTTTATTAAGAAAAGATAGTAGGCTCAAAGTTTTATCCAAAGAGTAAGGCTGATCGTAATTGGGCTGGAAAGAGAAAGATGTATTCGTCAAAAGTAGCATCGAATTAATAGGTACCATCATAGGCTCAAAGCCTCAAAGCTTAACCCACAGAATAAGGCTAATAGTAATTGGGCTGGGAAGACGAATGGACGGGCTTATTCTATTGCATCAAAGAGAGAAAATGCTTCTTCTTCTTTTTTTTTTTTTTTTTCAATAATCAAAATGAAGATGTGAAACTCAAACTCTGAATGTCATGGACACACTAGTTTTCAAGTTGCAGTTTTAACAATATATTATTGTATTGTGTATGTGTATATATATTTCTAACTATAAATCTCAAAAGAAAATTGCTCAAATATATAAATAACTATGAGAATCTAGTTTTTTTTTTTTTGGGAGAAACCTATGATAGTCTAGTTTAAAGGCAAATACTTTTTTATTTTTTTTGGGGGGAATGGGTATGAAAAGAAAGACTTGATCGTATAATTTTATGTTAGGGGTTTTAGTCTAGACTCAATGTACTTATAGGACCTCTTATTTATTTATATATTTATTTATTTTATAATTCAACGTTGAGGGAAGTAGAATTTGGCTCTTAAATATCTCCATTGGAAAAAAAAAATGTTAACCAGTTGAGTTACAACTTCTTAGCGTACTTATGCAACTATTACTATTGTAGTTCTTATACAATATAGTTAAACTACACATCATTACTTATATTATATTCTAGGAAAGTCTTTAGTTGGATTAAGGTTACTTTCTTGTATTCCATCAAAATCATCGATACGCAGAGTTTTAAGGGTAGTGAAGTGTTGAATTTTGTCTAAGAGAGAGTTGAGTTTACTCCACGACCTGATCCCCTTTTTCTAGCCATGTCTGCTGCAGCAAATGTAGTCAATTTCGTACCGTACTGGCCGATACGGCCGATATTTTTCATACCGGTGCCTGGAACGGTACAGAAACCTCCTCATTCCGTACCGGTTTAAATACCGGCGTTACCGAAAGCGTTCCGGCTGTACCGGCCAAAATACCGTATTTCGGCATGAAAATGAATACCGGCCCGAAACAGAAATGCAGATTTCTTTGAAATTTTTCACTCACCTGAGATAATTTCTCAACAAAATTTCATGATTTGATGCATCTTTCACGTATCTCGGTCTCTTTTCTGCTTAGCTATCCATTTTTCTTCGTGTTCTCTGCAACGTCTGTGTTGCTCTGATGTTCTTCTTCTTCATTTTTTTTATGTCTCATTGTTTCTCAAAGATTTTGAGTTTTCTTTTGAGTGCCCACGTGATAACTGACCAAAGGTAAGGAGAAGACTTGCTTTTTGAAATTTGAAATGAGATAAGACTCATCAGTAGAGGTAAACATGTGGAGGAGATAAAATCAAGGTAAAAATAAAGAAAGATAAATTGCAAAAGTAAAAGAGGATGAGGGGAGGTGATTAACAACTTGTTGGTAGATGATGGCAATTGAAAATTTATACACGTGTACCAAAACAAAAACAAAAATATTATATTTATAATATTTTTACAATATTTTTATAATAAATTTTAAATTTTGAGAAGACTTGCTTTTTGAAATTTGAAATGAGATAAGACTCATCAGTAGAGGTAAACATGTGGAGGAGATAAAATCAAGGTAAAAATAAAGAAAGATAAATTGCAAAAGTAAAAGAGGATGAGGGGAGGTGATTAACAACTTGTTGGTAGATGATGGCAATTGAAAATTTATACACGTGTACCAAAACAAAAACAAAAATATTATATTTATAATATTTTTACAATATTTTTATAATAAATTTTAAATTTTAGGATGTTATTATTTTTTTTAAAATATTATATATATATATATATATTAAATTTATAAAATAGCGGTAAACTCGAAACGGTACACCGGTATTGACCGGTACCGAAATATATCGTTCCACTGGCCAAACTGGTACAGCCTCCGGTACAAAATTGACTCCCTTGGCTGCAGCCCATGCTTTAGAATATTTGGAAGTTAATTATGGAGTTTTGTCTTGAGTAATAGTTAGATAGTCTTGTTTTTTCTTTGGCATTCCTTGATATAACTTATTTGCTTATAGTTGTTGTTTTGTTAGTGAAGAGAAAGCTATGTAGCTAGTATAGGTTTAGCATGGTTGTTCTTTGATGCTGCCTTGCTTTGTGTAAACTTATTCTTTCTTTGAATAAATTTCTGCTGGTTATTCTAAAAAAAAGGTTACTCTCTTGTAAGTCGTAACACAATAATTGTATATATTAAGATTAAGATTTTTTGTAGTGGGCATAAGAATCAAATTGAACTACGTTAATCCTTTTTTTTACTTCTCACTCACTTTCTCAATTGCATGAACAATTCTAATCATTCATGTGGCTATGAAGTATGAACAAATTAGTTTCCTGAAGGAACTAGGCTGCATCATATCATTCTTTCTTTAAGTACTATCCAAGGAGAATACCACTATAGTAAGCCAACTTCATAATTAGGTTAGAGGAGTGGAAAAGTGGGAGGATAGAAACTCTCGTATGTGTTTGGTTGGAAGGATAGAAAAATGGAGAGATGGAAAACTCATTTGTTTGTTTGTGAAGAAAAATGAGAGGATGGAAAATAAAGTTGGTATGAATTTACAATTGTATCCTTATTTGTTAAAACAAAAAGTAATACATTTAAAATAAATAAAAAATTTGAACACAAGCATGGATTCAAAAAAATGAAAAAAAAAAAAAAAAAAACCACAAATGAAAATAGAAGAAACAAACAAAAGAAAGAAGAAACAGACAACAAAAGGCAAAGAAGAAAAAGACAAAAAAGTGAAAAAAAAAAAAAAAAAAGAATTGAAGTTGCTGGGAAGAACGAAGGACAATTTCGTCCAAAAACCCACCAACAGCCTTTCACATTTTATCTCCTATGTTTTCTCCCTGATTTAGGGAGATCATTTTTTGGTAGACCTAGAGAGAAAATAGCGGAGTCCCACCATTTTCTCCCCTCCTAACCAGACACCCCTCTCTCCTATTTTCTCTCCTATTTTCCCCTCAACTTTTTCCATCATTTCCAAAATCCACCCAACCAAACACATCATTGAGGTGTGACTTGCTTTTGTATACTAGCAACAAGTGACATGATTTTGCTTGGGCTAAACCTCACCGCCACTGGAAACCTATTTTAAATTGCTTTACTAAGCTAAGCCGCTAGAGGATCTATGGTTTATAATTTTTAAATATTTCAATTGTTACAATAAGCTAGGGAATGAGGATATGAATCTTAGACAATACCACTAAATTACAAAACTCTTGATAATGATATATGCATTAGATATTATATATGAGATTTATTAATAATATTCAAATATGGGATGGAAGCTAAATTAATTAACACTTAAACCCATATCAAACAAAAAGCATGTTGATCTTATCTAGCAAAGTGAGAAACCACATAAAGAAGAGTCACCTTGCTAATAGATCAATGCTTTGAAGCTTTTAACCAACCTGTCAATGCCTAAAACACAAATTCGGATTAAAATAACAAAGGAGATTAAAGAACCCAACAAACTAAGACAATTACAACTCAAGAAATAAAATGTTTTGAAAAGGTTAAGAGAAATCAAATTAAAACACTGTTGAGGTCCAAAAAATTCTTAATAAAGAAAGCCCAGTTCCGAGGAATTGAACTATAGGCCTTGAAGGAATCAAAGGATCCACAGCCCAATTGGTGTTTTTGCAAAAGAAGGAGAACTTAAGAAGAGAAGTAGAGGATGGAGTGAAAAAGAAGGCCTAATGCCGAAAGAAAGCAAATAAGTGATGAAAAAGCCCTGTATAAGGAGTAGATGACCCAAGAGATGGGATCTTGAAAGTGGTCCTTGGGAAAAGCGTATCAAGAAAAAGGAGGAAATCCTAGAAAAGTTCATAAGAATTGAGTTCCTTGGAGAAAAGGAAACGACAAATAGACTTATGATGTCCCAATAGGTTTTGAAGTTTGAAATTCAATGTAAGGAGTTCAAGGAACCTCAGCCAGAGAAAATATGGGAAAAAGAAAAAAGAGCTTGAAGACTATTAAGGCCAATGAGGAAAAGTCACTATTAAGGCCACAAAACCTTTGAAATGTCCCTTTTAAAGTGTAGAACATGAGTTTTGCCTCATTGAGCTCAAAAGGGGATTCGACCTACATAAGAAGATGCCTTTTATGAAGGGAAAGGCAACAATGGAACTTTCAGACATGGGTTCCTAGAAAAACAAAGTAAGAGAGAAAAAGAAAAGGATAGTCACCCAAGTTTCAAAACAAAAGAGACCAACTCCAACACTAAGAAAATAGGGGAGAAGATGGTAATTTCAAGCCTTCCAAAGACCAGTATAAAAGGGGGAAGAAGATGGCCAAGAGGTGATGCGAACCTCAATCGACACACTTTGAGACCCAACAAAAATATTGGAATACTTGCCCAAGAAAACAAAAATTTAGATTTTTGATAGAAACCCTGACCCAACGTTTATAATCGAAACGCGAACCAAAGGTATAAGTGTAATACCTTGACCCAATGATTATAATTTTATCACGAACCAAAGGTATAAAGTTTGAATGTCATAAGGAAGAATCCCTGATAAGTTCAAAGTTCTTTAATAATCAAAAGAAGAGAAAAGCCTCACATTTTTCTGATTTTTATTCAATAATATCTGAAAAAGAAAAAAAAAAAAAAAAAAAA
>NW_027069663.1:1150531-1160579 GCF_002906115.3 Quercus suber
TAGCTCTGCAGCCCATGCTTTTAGAATATTTGGAAGCTAATTTTGGAGTTTTGTCTTGAGTAATAGTAAGATAGTCTTGTTTTTTTCTTTGGCATTGCTTGATGTAAATTTGCTTATAGTTGCTGTTTTTCTAAGTTTGTAAGGTGAAGGGAAAGCTATGTAGCTAGCTCATGTTTAGCATGGTTGTTCTATGATGTTGCCTTGCTTTTGTATAAACTTATTCTTTCTTTGAATAAAATGCTGCTGTTTACTCTAAAAAATAAAAAATAAAAAATAACACTGTCGGTGGGGAAAAGTTGTAAAAAGCTAGAAATGAAGTCTACTTTATTCAATCTTTCACCTATGATTCGTATCGCATGGATGAAGCGCGGAAAAAACCTAATGCACTTGAATTTCTTGATGACATGGACAGAAGAGCAAAAGCCTTTAACTTGTATATACTTTCAAAATAAACTGCTAGTAAGTATATATAGAAAGAGAGTCCAAATCTTCTGTCCCACTTTTACATCTTTCCTAGGTATATCAATTCTCATGTGCAGAAAAAGAATTTTTTAAAAATAAAATATATTAATATTGTTAGTATTATATTAATTAATAATAATTATCACTTATAATCTATTTATTAGCTAGTTAAATAATGACACTAATGAATTTAATGCATAATTTAAAATAAGACAATTCCTGATAAACTGAACAGATTAGCTGTTAGAAACCAATAAAACAGATTTTTTTTTTTTTGATAAATAAACATTGGTGTGGGACATTTATAAATTAGAAAACTTCCAAGAAGTTTTCTAAGATCCCACGTGATTGGCTTTTCATTTCAATCTAAAAAACTGCTCTCATATGCCTTTCTCTCATTTTTGTCTATGCCCCAACTCTAGTCCTCTCATATTTTCTCTCATCTTTGTCTCTGACTTTTACCTAACACCATAAGTCCAGTCCTCCCAAACTTACTTTTCTCACTTTCTCGCAAATTTAACTCAATTTTCCCGTTGTGTTTTATTTCTATATATTTTACACACTGGCTTTTTAATTAGACCCATATATAGGGTCCTACACACACACACATGCACAACACATGCAGAACCACCCCTCCTTTATATATTGTGTCTAGTTGTTGAGAATGTTTCGACTTTCAGCTAGCACTATTTTGTTTTAGACACTACCTTTGAGTATGTAGAGAAATGAGTTGGAGATATAAAGGAGGGGTGGTTCTGATCATTTCTGTTTTGCTTTTGTGGGTTACCTCTGCAGAAGTCACCCAAGTCAGCTCTCTCTCTCTCTCTCTCTCTAAAAACTAGATTTCGTGGCTCTTTGTTTTTTTTTTTTTGAATTAGCTTCAAGGCGGCGGTACGTTATAGTCAAGGGTTCAAAACTTCAAATGAACCTCTTGACCCGAAAATTTTATATATATATATATAATATTTATAAAAAAAAATTATTTTGAACCCCCTACAATACAAATTTGCACCCCCTCACCATCAACCATTCAACCTGACTCGGTGACCCCTTTATTTTTTAAAGCCTAACTTAAACTCCAGAAGAAGAAAAAAAAAAAAAAAAGTCCAAAAGAAAATTTTGGTCTTTAATCTTAGAAATAAAAAACCCATAAATCAAAATTTGAAAAATCATTAAAAGAAGAAAAAGAAAAAAAAATGGTCAAATAAAACCTAAGAATTTGTAGCTGCCTAACTTCCAAAATCTCTCATTATCCTTCTTCAGTCTCCAAACCCAAAGGAAAAAGACTGCCTCTGCTTCATGAAAAAGCCCACCATATTTCTGAAACATGTTTCCTCCCTCTCACAAGGGGGTGTGTGGGGTCCACCCCATTGTGAGAGGGAGGAAACATGTTTCGGAGACATGATAGCCTCTCTCTTGTTTCACATACACAAAATCTGTCGCCTGACTATCCCTAATCTGGTGCCGCCGCCGCTTGGTCTAGCTTTTCAACTCTCTCTTTCTCTCTTTCTTTCATTGTGAGAGTGTGTTTATGGTGTTTTGTACCGCCGCTCCTGTGTGTTATCTTTTGATTTTTTTTGTTGAGTTTTTGAATCTTGGACCGTGCGTGTGACTGTGTGTGGGAGCTGTGGTGTTAAGAACCGTATTCTGAACTTCTAATATTTGTTGTTGAGTAACTCAACCTGAGTTTTGAGTCTCTAAAGTCTGACCGTGTGTGACTGTCTGTGGGCCTGTGGGGTTAGTGGGTTATAGACTTATAGGACTTATTACTTTTATTAGTTTATAGTGTTTTATTGTTGTTGAGTACTTGAGTTTGAGTTTGAGTTTCTTTATTGTTGGGTGTTGGTGTGTTGCAGAGTTGTTGTGACTTGTGAGTGTTTTGATTTAATATAAAGTTGAGTTTTTATTTTTATTTTTTTGAGAAGCTGATATAAAGTTGAGTTATTACTTATGACTTTGATTATTTGACTAATTTGTGACTTGTGAGTAGTTATTTAATTTTGTTGAATGTGACTTGTGAGTTGTGGGTGGTTGTTGGCAATGTAACTTGGTCAATACATTAAAGACAATAAAAATATAAAACATTTAAAGAATTGTAAACTTATAAATTGGGAACCTTGCTAGAAAGATGGTAGAGACAAATAAGAATGTTATATATTCATTAGTATATTTGTTTGTAAAGTTAGTTTTGACCATTCTGTTGCAACTGCAACAGTGGAAAGAAGTTTTTCAACAATGAAATATATCAAGAAAGAATTGCACAATTGAATGGGGGATTAGTGGTTGAATGATTTTTTAACTGTGTACATTGAAAAGGATATAGGATATAATGAATCTATCATGCAATGGTTTCAAAAAATGAAATCTCATAGAAGACAATTGCAGAATTTTTTTTTATTTTTAAAAAGTGATATTGTTATATTCAAGTCTCTTTTGTTTTAGATTTTATGTTTCTTATTCACCTCCTTAGACAAAAATCCTGAAGCCGCCCTTTCAAGTAATAGTGTACATTAATGTACTCTCGTGGTAACACTATTCTTTGGTAAATTTCCCATATGACCTTGTTAGTGTGTCATAGCAACCTTGACAGTTTGGATGTTAAAATTGTATAATCTCAATGGCTTTGCTGAGTTGTCCATTTTGTTCAAGATACATACGTGTCTTGATTCAAAGGCGCAGAGAGAGATCCCCCTAATAATTGTATTTAGTATTTTAGTATTTACGAAACTTTGTCCCTTAAAAAAAATATTATGTACCTTAGGGTAACTATTAAGAAACTATTTAAAAAAAAAAAAAAAACTTTTAAAACACTTTTATAAAAAATTGAAAAGATTGTCAAAAAATTAATTATTTTAAACTATTTAAAAAAAAAAAAAAAACTTTTAAAACACTTTTATAAAAAATTGAAAAGATTGTCAAAAAATTAATTATTTTTTTTCTTTTCTCATAAAAACTTTCTTAAAATGGTTCACTAAAAATTATCCTTAGAGTATTTATTAATACTTTTCTTGAAAAAAAAAATTATTATGTATCAATTACATGCAAAATAGACCCACGAAGAAAAGCTCACCAGAGATTGGAGACACCTTGCCCAACAATTATCATGCCAAACAGATCTATTATGTAATGACTAGTGTCCAACATGCATGTGGTTTAAGGAGGTTTAGCCAAGCATGGAAGGCATGTGGCTTTCCCAATAATGGGGTGTGACACACAACTTTGCACACTTTCCAATTATATATTTTTCCTTAGTTTTCATATTTCAATTACATGAGCGGACATTTGTATATAAATTTTTCTCCCCAAATTCAAATCCTAACTTTGCCATTATCTTCATTAGAATTAATCTCAAGCAAAATGATACTCTCTCATTGTCTTTATTAGAATTCCTCTCAAGCAAAATATCTTTTTGTAACACAGCAATCAAGATCACTCAACTGGCTAGGCCATTTATTATGGCCCACTGACCAGTACATGTATAGATAAAAGCTTTATATGTTATAAACTGTTCCAATTAATAGGATTACATTTTGTTGTTATTATCAAAATAATAATAATAATAATAATAATAATAATAATAATAATAATGTTGCTTTCACCATAAATTTATATTAGTTGTGGAAAGTATAAACACACACAAGAAGAAAAAATATTTATTATAATGGAAAAAATCATTGTAATAATATAAGAGTCATTGTAATAGTTAATGCGAGGTGTTGCAATAAAATCTGAGATAATAGTTTTGAGCAAAAATAAATAGCAATAAATTTCAAATATTTTAATAACCTTGATGCAATGATATATATGTTGTTGCAATGAACAATTTACTGTTTCGAATGGCTTGTAACAATAGGTTATTGTAATAAATTGCAAATGATTGACAAAAATAATTCAGATCGAATATTTCCAACAATATTTTTGTTGTAATAGATAATTAGTCCATGTTTGTCATTACAATAAATTGTAAAATAATTAATATCAATTTATTTCAATAATATTTTCGTTGCAATTTCATATTTTTCATTACAATAAATTGTAAAATAATTATATCAAATTATTGCGATGGTAACTTAGTTACAATAAAATATTAGTTCATTAATTTTTGTATCAATAGATTACACAAATAATTGATATCAATTTATTACAATGATTTTTTTATTTTAAGTTATTTCGACAAATTTTTCTAGTGATATATGGTATTAAAACCTCTATTGCAATCGAAAATTATAAGTTATTGCAACTAATTATTGTTACCGAAATAATTTAACATTTTTAAGTTACAATTATAACAATTTTTAACTTGTAAATGTGATATTTTGTCTAATACTATTATATTAATTTTGTTGTATTAGCAATTGATATAATAGACTTATTTTGATGTAGTGCATATTCCAATAATATTTTCTTCATTTTGATTCTTATTTGAGCTCATTCATGTATATTTCAACATTGGAGTTTTTATAGTTTTCATTGGCTTTTTTTTTTTATCATTCCTGACAGGGTATTTTCACAGCCTATGAGCACCCATTTGTTGT
Organism: Quercus suber; assembly: GCF_002906115.3. Lineage (NCBI taxonomy): Eukaryota > Viridiplantae > Streptophyta > Magnoliopsida > Fagales > Fagaceae > Quercus > Quercus suber. The sequence goes on from NW_027069663.1 coordinate 1,155,529, forward strand.
AACATATCTTGGAATCTCTCTATTGGCCGCTTATCTTCCAATAGCATTCATTAGGGATTGTTTACAGAAATTTCTAAGACGATCTTACCAAACTTGCCAAACTGATGATAATGATGTGGATGAATCCTCCATGACTCTTGATTCGCCCACTAACAATTGCCAGAATATTGGAAATCTTGACATTGAGCAACAACAACCATTGGCTGATGAAAAATGTATCAAAGATTTGCATTCTCAAAAAGAGGGAAAACTAAGTGCTTTTGATAACAAAGAAGATGTGGACATATTGATACATCAGAGAAAGCTTAGCACAAAGGAAATTGCTAAATTAAGCTTAGTCATTGGTCCCATTTGGTTTCTATCAGAGGTTAGAGGCCCTTTCTTTTTTGTGTGGGTTAAATTGCATATTTGGGTCTTAATTTTTTACTTTGTTTTAAAAAATGTTATATATATATATATATATATATTTACTTGAAAATGCTAAGATTACAAATTATTTTATAATATTTTTTACAAACTAATAATGTAGTGAATGGTTTTGGTAAGTGAAAAAATAATATTAATGGTGAGTTCAGATGAGAACGAGTAAGAAATGGTTATATCAACAGTTTGTAAAAATTTTATAAAATAGTTTGTGAAAATAGTATTACTTATTTCAAAGGGTTTTTATCATTTTTTGATAGACAGCAAATAATGGAATTCATAGAATTGATACCACTATATTAAAGTGAAGCTTATGATGTGACATAAATTTCAAAGGTCATACCAACAATGTCCATCAATCAAATGCCAATAAAGGCATAAAATATATATATATATATATATATATATATATATATATATATATATATATGAAGTGAAACATTTCAAAGTAAAAAAGAAAAGAAAAAAAAAGTACAACTTTAAAAATAAAATCAAAAGTTATAATTGGTTTGGTGGAGTGATGGGGAAGATAGAAAAGTTGGAGAGGTAGTTGAAGGAAAATACAGTTTGAGTTATTTGGTTGAGAAGGGAAAAAATGAGGAATTTTGATAGGGCTGAGTGTGCTCTCCTTAGACCCATCAGAAATGAATTTTCTCAATTTGAGGAGGAAATAGAAAGAAAAAAAAAAGTAGTTGCAGTCAAATAATTTAACTACCTTTCATTTCACGATTTGGCTAATAATTTTCCAATTTTATTGGAAATTTATCCATGTGATTGTCATTGGTGATGTTATTTTTTGAAGGTCGCATTCTCAATATTTATCCTATTCACTTTTGCAGTATTGTATGAATGCGGCGCTTAAAAGACAAGCGTTGCCAGTACAACAATATTATTCTCCACTTCAGGACTTTTCACTCTTCTAATCAGTGCATTATTGGGAGAAGACTCCATAAATTTAGTAAACTTGGTCTCTGTTTTCGTCAGCATGGCTGGTGTTGCCATGACTATATACGGCAAGACTAGGGAAAAAGAATCCCAGTCAACCACATCGTTGTACGTTTCTTCATTCTGGCCCTCATCTTTTGCTAATTGTTTGGGTAACATGTTAATTTTTACCATGAACTTCCCTATTTCTTTTGGCACTTGGCTTAAACTAATAAAAATTGGAAAAAAAAAATTCGAGTCGCTGAAGTTTACCAATAATAATTTTTACAAATATTAATATGATTTATTTAACTAAAGTAACATCATTTTCACCGAAGTTTATTACTAACACTACTTTTATTTTCTCATTTTAAAAAAAAAAAACTACTTTTACATAAATCAAAAATTGTAAAAATAAAATAATAAAGAAACAATTTTTTTTTTCTTTTCAATTTGCTCTTTTTCAATAAGTCTAATGGGTATATTATAAATTTATTATTATTATTTTACATTGGCTGCTATATTTTGTTGTTGTTTTGTACTATGTTTTATTTATAGAGCAACTAGTTATGGGATTTTCCTCCCTTTGTGTTTGGGTTCACAGAGACAGAAACCATTCTATTCTCGGGGATTTTTTGCTTTGCTCTCAGCTGTGACCGATGGACTATTCGCAGGTCAAACATCTTTTATTTTATTCACATATTTATAAAAGAAAAGAATATATATCTTTGTAGTTGAAAGATTGTAGTTCTTATTATTGTAATCATTCATTGACAAAATACCAATTCTGCAGTGCTCCTTAAAAATATGCTGGAGAAGAAGGAGAAAAGGTGGATATGCAAAAGTTCTTTGGATATATTGGATTGTTCGCCCTTGTTTCTCTCTGGTGGCTAGGTAAGACGAATTTTCTGTGTTCTGACTTAACCTTTTCCATTAACCTCAGCACATGTAACTTATCCAAATTATCACAGCAAAAGTGCTTTCTTCAAACAAGCATTAAGGATTTAAAATTTTTCATGACTGTAAATGTGACATATTGTCATTGATATATAATAAAAATGGTATTGCCATATTCAAAGAATTGTCTGCAACTCTCAACATAGGTATGCTCAATAAAGATACCATGCTTTTTTTTGGGGTTGTTTTGGTGGTCTATGCATCAAATTTATTTATATGTGAGTTTTAGTTAGTTCGACTAGTAAAAATCTCTGATGATTGAATAAGAGATCTGAGATTCAATTTTCGCCTATACAAAAAACCGATTGATGTTTTAATCTGATGATAAAAAATTATTATCAGAAGCGGGTTTAATAAGTTGAAATTGTTTTAAAATAAAAAATTTATTTATAATATTGGTTCCAACCAGTGGCTTTAGCATGGATTGATTATAATGTTTTAATTTGTGGTGTACTTTTTCAGTGTGGCCCTTGAGTGCATTAGGAATTGAACCAAATCATGATTCCTGATTCTGCTCAAACCATCGGAGTTGTTTTTGCCAATTGCTTTGTTGGGAGTTTCATCTGTGATTATTTCTGGTATGTTGGGTGGAAAAAAAACAAAGATATCTATCATGATTCATTGTCTTTTGTGCAAATATTTTAATCTAATAAATATATAGTATCTTGATTATATTATATCATAATCCCAGGGCATTAGGTGTTGTTTGGACCTCTCCACTAGTGACAGCGCTAGGTGCCTCGCTTACCATACCACTTGCCATGTTGGAGGACATGGTGATCCATGGCCGACACTATTCAGTAATTTATATTCTTGGCTCAATTTCAGGTAAGATTTGTACCATAATTGACTTTTGCGTGTAGTGATTTCTAACTTTTGAAGAAAATAAATAAATCTAAAGTGCAAACCATATCCAAAGTTGCGGAAATTTTGGGATTTTACACTTAAGTATTAGAATTTAAATCTTATCTCTTAAAGTTATATTTTGTTCGTATCAGTGGTCCATATTTTTCGTTAAATGTCACATAAACTTACCACACGTATTTAGTTCGTCCAATAAAATAATGTATGTTATTTTTATTATGTTATGTGGCATAATTCTATGAATAAACTAAAAACACATGGCAACCTTATGTCACATTTAATAGAATATATAAATAGAGAGTTTACCTATGTAAGCGGAATATAACTTCAAAAGGTAAATCCAAATTTTGAAACTTATGGTATAAAATTCAAAGACTCCAAATTTTAAAAGTATACTTCGCACTTTAGCTAAAAAAAAAAAAAACCCCAAAATCGTTTATGTATTGTATTGGCCATTTATCCATGAATTGGTGATGTGTTGCAGGTATTCCTAGGATTTGTAATTGCCAGCCTATCGGATTGGTTCTCACCCAAGCTAGGATCGCAATTTTTGAATTCCTTGAAGAGATTTTTCATCCGTCACTCTTTTTAGGGATCATTCTTTTTTATATTTTCCCCGTCATCACTTGATGATGTGAGGCTGTAGCCTGTAGGGTTTTCAGTTTCACCAGTTAGTCTTGATGTTTATTGTTGTTCAATATTGTTCTAGGCATAGGAAGGATAAACTTTTGCATATTCTAAATGAAATAGAGCAAGGGGAAATATTTATTTTTCTTCTCTCTTTTTGGCATGAATAAAAAATTGGTCTTTCACTCGCCTTCATCAACAAAGATAATGTCTAGAGTCAAACCTTAACCCCACGAAAGAGACAAAGAGATTTATTTATTTTTCTTATTTTTTGAGAAGACAAACCCTACAATATTGGCTATGCATTTATAGCCAATACTTTGGGACCATTAGGAAGAACTTATCCCTATAATTATTTGGTGTATGGGATAGAGGATCACACGGATTACACTCGCTGAGCTCTAGACTGCCGCATCAAAAAAGGAAAATCACCCGTGTTTTTTTTTTTCGGTGGAAAAGTAAATCAATTATAGTTTTTTATTGTAAAGAATGATGGTTACTCCGCCCTTTTTAGCTCATTTTCTTCATTCTGGACTAGGATGAGATGTTAGTTTCTGTCCTCTGTTGTAACTCCTTTTCTGGTGTAATTGAATACAAGTTTCCATTTCAAAAAAAAAAAGAATGATGGTTAACCCAAGACCCCAACCCACATAACGTTGGATTTTGATTAACTTAAAATAATTCGGGAATTCCAATGCAACAAAGTTTTAAATATATATTTAAAGTGTAATGTGTTATATATTATGATTGGGCTTTAGGTCCAGCTAGTTTACTTGTATAACACACTTGTACTTGTACTACACTTTACTTGTACCGCACACATATGCCTCCTATATAAAGGTATCGCATGTATATTCCTTGATTAAGAAATACAATACAACTATTCAGTATTTCTAACATGGTATCAGAGCCACTGCTCTGACCTTTCTTTAGTAGTCTTGTCTCTCTTGGTGTTTACTCCACCCTTATCGCTTCCGCGTCACAACAGCCGCTGCAGCCACTCACCGTTGAACCTTCGACGTCTCTCAGCCGTTGTTCCTCAGGTTTCGGAATTGCAGCCGCCGTCGAGGAGTCTCGCACCACACAAACCATTGCAATACCGTCTCCGCCGTGCATCTTGCTCCGATAACGTTTTTGCAGATACCACCGTGATCGTCGCCTCGATCTACGCAGTCGTGGAAGTCTCGCAAGCATCGAGCCTGGACGCGCCTCACGCACCACAAACGAAGCGCCGCATCCCAACGCACCCAGTCCTG
>NW_027069664.1:0-1055 GCF_002906115.3 Quercus suber
TAATATCTTAAATAATTATAATACACTTAATAATATAAAATTTACAAAAGAAATAAAAAGTATAAATTTTTTTTTCCCAGTACTTGATTTCTTGAAAATAAAGAACCATTCAAAAATAAAGAGATAAAAAAAAATAGAAGATAAATCACTCCACAGTCCACACTTTAAATACTAATTATTATTTTAAATATTTGCAATTTATTTATTAATATAAAATTTACAAATGAAAAAAAAAGTATTATAGTTCTCGATTTCTTAAAGTTGTGGGGCCCATGGGCCTGATAGCCTCGGCCTATCATGTAGCAGGCCCAAGGCCCAGGCCGAGGAGCACAGGCTATTCATGGCTAAGGTGGGGGAAAGCCTCTTTTCCCAATCCACGCCGAGGACCACCTTATCCTCGGCCTGACAAAGGTGATTTTGGGGAGAGACTAACCCCAAAGTAAGCTGTCACTCTCACATTTAATGCACTCAACTAAACCCCCTGGCCGCATTAATGGGGAGGTAACCCCTTGGCAGGATAACGTTGATCAAAGTGAACCACTTGAGTACCGATAAGGCCTCTGATGGGACGGACGGCCAGAAAAAAGGCAAATAGATGATCAACAGATGGAAGGAGGAGATAGGATGATGAAAACTATAAAAGAAAAGCTAGTAAAGTAAGAAGGGGGGGGGAAAAAAAGAGAGAACAATAAGGCCTCCTCGGCTACAGGCCGAGGAGCATCCCCCCATTTGTAAAGGAACTCTTAGCATTTTTTATAAGAAAAGTTCATGCATGGTGATCGACGGCCAGCACCTAAACCTTTCAACCCACTCTCTATAAATTTATTGATTGGGCTTATTAGGCTGAAAATCCATCACTCAAGGTCAATCCAAATTAAGTCCCTACAATTGGCGCCGTCTGTGGGAAGGATTAGGGTGCTGGCCGGCGCACCAGGCAAGTGTTCTAAGTTCTAAGTGTTCGTTTTACAGTAGGTTGAAAAAAAATATATAGAAGGTTCGACCAAAAAAAAAAAAAAAACGAAAGATCTCGATATTATTATTATTATTTCATGAAA
>NW_027069664.1:1930-28994 GCF_002906115.3 Quercus suber
TCTTCTCAAAAAAAAAAAAAAATTCTATTTTGTTTTGTTTATTTTCATGTGAGGACTATATTGTGAATTTCATAAATTTTTCTTGTTTAGGAAAATAATGTGAAAAAAAAAAACTAAAAATAAATCACAATTACAATGGGAAGATATATTGCATAGAATATTTTCCCTTTTTTATAATCAAAATGGGGAGTGTATTTGGATTTTTTTTTTTTTTTTTTTTTTTTTGTTGGGGTAATGGACATTCGCACAACAATTTTAGGTAATGGATATTCCCACAACAATTTTAAGTATTGTGTCTCATGATTTTAAACCACGGCAAATTTTTCATCAACATTCTCACTTTTTTTTTTTTTACTCTATTATTTAACCATTAGACCATAGACTTTTTTTTTTTTTAAAGGTTTATAATTTTCAATTATCACTAGCTTCTGAGAACGCACTCATGCGCATGCTTAGAGTTTCATTTTTTTGGGGTAATTTTAATAATTTACATATATTATAATTTGAAATTATTAAATTTTTCAATAAAAAAACTTATAAATATAATAAATATTATATGTTTGGAAGTGAAATAAAATTTTCATTACAACCTTAAATTTTTATTATAATTTAAAAATATGGTATCTCAAATTATAATCAACGTAAATTACCTTTACAACAAAATTTAAAGAGCCTAAAACCCCCAAAATTATAATCAACCGACCCGCTATATACAATCTTCGTTCCTTCATCTTTGGCGATTCACAACTTTTCACAATGATAAAACCCATAAATACGACAAAAATTTATCCAGATCTAGGGAGATTTTTATTGATCTACAGACATCTCCATAGGTCTGAGTAGATATGGTGAGACCTACCTTTAATTTGATGGGCAATCCGTCCTGCGGACATAATAGAGACTACAGGGGAATTGACGAAGTCAAGAGCAACTGTGGTACACAAATATCAACAAAACTAAAAATTAAACATAACAAAGACTTTAGTTTTAACGGGTGCTGTTCAGCACCCATTAAAATTGATTTTTTTATTAATAAATTATTGTTGCCTTTCGGGAGTAGAAAAAAACTTGGTAAAGCAGCAGTTAAAGTGTCGGTGGAGCATTAGAAAATTACACATTTGCCAACATGACCGAAATACCCTTTTTAAGTTCTTCCCTCTCCCTTTCCTTTACCAACATTCTCAACTCTGTTTTGTACTCTCTTTTTTTCCCTGATCTACAAAACATCCACTAAAATGCCCCAAATCTCAAACCCAAGCCAAATTGTCAAACCTTTTTCACATCCCAAATTGAACCCAGTCACCAAAACAACCTAGATACAACCATAAACAGAGGAAGGAAACGTAGAAATAAAGGCAGAGAGAGAAGGGGGAGGCCAACGGTTACTAGTGGTGGTGGTGGTGGAGCCCAAGGGTTCGGCCATGGCTGAGACGAGAGAGAGAATCCGAGATAGCAGAGAGAGGGAGTGAGACGGATCTAGTTGTGGAGGGTTAATCTGGTGGTTGCGGTGGTGTTTTTGTTTCTTGGATTGAAGCATGAGAAAGACTGAGAGAGAAGGAGCGAGACAAGAAGAAGAAAGAAAAGAGAGCAACTTCAGACGTAGTAGAGACTAGAGAAAGAAAATTGAGAAGAGTTGAGAGATGAAAAAGGGTATTTTTGTCTAAATCTAACTTTTCAAAAACGTATTTCTTTCCTCAGTAAAAATAGCTCCACGTGTAATTTATTTATTATTAGTTTTCTTCTTATCGGACTTCTGTGGTCTATGGAAAGTGCGGTACAAAAGGAGAAATTATTGGTTCTTCCGGGAGGACCACTGATTTGGTCCTCTCAACTTCTGCCAGCCAATTAAAAAGTGCCACGTGGTCATTTTTTTGATTCAGCTCCGCATCATCACTTTCCACCAACTTACTTATATTGTTAACAAAACTAAACCAAGGTTAAAACTCAAAAACAAAAACCCATAGCCGGTGAAATCAAAGCCAAAATCAAAAAACTCTATTTCTCCTTTCTTTGCTCTTTTCTCTGCCATGGAGATTGAGCAATGGTGTGAGAGAGTTTTTGAATTTTGGGTGGAAAAAGATCTGAAGAAAGAGAGTTTTTTTTTTTTTTTTTGGATAGCTGAAAGGCAGAGAAAAGAGGAGAAATAGAGTTAAAGAGTTTTTTGATTTTGGCTTTGATTTCACCGGCTGTGGGTTTTTGTTTTTGAGAAAGGGGTGGGCGCCATTTACAAAGCTAGAAAGTAGATACTACCTTACCCAATGGATAGTTTAACTTTAACAAGTGAGAGATTTCAGCAAAAAAAACCAAAACTGTGAGAGAAAGAGAGATCCCAGCACCACTGCCCACTGGTTTTTGGAGAAATTCGATCACCGGTCGTCGACTGGAGGCTGCAAAAGACGACAGGGACTGTGACTGGCATCTGACGACCTGTGGAGGCAAACTTTTGAGTTATTAATTACAGTGTGGACACTACGGCTGTGTAAGAGAAAATTTATGATTTTTTCTTTTTCTATTTGGAGGGATCTTGTAAAAGGATTTTTTCTTTTTTTCTTTTTAAGAAAGATTATTGGAGATAAGTTATTCTTAATTTCTTACACTGGTATTTCTTTTTGGTTCTTTGTATCAAGTGATTCTTCTTTTGACCCAGTGGAGGTGCCACCTTATAGGTGGCCAGGTGGTCTCAGACCTACTCTGACATGGGAGAAAAATTATATATAATAATTTAAAATTTTATATTTATTTACCTTTAAAAATAATTTTCAGACAATTTTGAATTTTTTTATATCAATAAAATTAAATAAATTTAAATTTTAGTCTATAATTTAAACAACTTAACAATATATTTTACACCATATTATGACTTTTAAGGAAAAAAAACTCAAAAAAAAATTGAAATAAAATCTGAAAAAAAATTATAATAAAACTACGGGGTTGAGCACATGACCTGATACAACACAATTTTTACATTTATTATTTTTTATTATCATATTATTTTTTCTTACTAGACTTCTGTTAATTACTTTTCATTTTTAATTATATTTTTTTTAACTACACATATCTTTTATTTTCTTGATTTTTACACTTTATATTTTTAAATTTTATGACATTTTTATCTACATTTTTACATTTACATTTTACCTTCATTTTTTGTCCCTAACTTTTGTAACTTCTATTAGTAACAGTGAGGCAATGTCTTTTCTCAAGTTTTGAATTTTAAATTTCTCAATATGAAATTTTTTTTAAAGCTGTACAAGTATCTTTTCATTTCTTTTTTCTTTTTCTTTTTTTCTTTTTTTTCTCTTTTTGAGGTTTTTTGTTTACATAATTAAATTTGTCTTGATTTTAAGAATAATTATTTTTTTAAGCACAAACTTCATGCCGGTCGAATCTTGAATTTCGGCTAGTATTTATTGAAACACCTGAAATAGACCGGAATGTCTTGAAATTCTTTTTGAAGCGGAATAGGGTGAGTTACTATTCTGGTTTATTTAGTGGCACGGTATTTTTCAGCCATTACAGCTGGAATATAATAAAATTAAGGGAAATGCTAACGAGTGCCCTTAGGGCACTGGTTAATAATCCATTTTAAGAAATTTTTTATACTACTTTTATGGGAAATGAAAAAAACTGTCAAAATATTAATTGCTTTTTTTTTTCATTTCCTATAATATTTTTTTAAAATGAATTATTAATCAGTGCTTTAAGGGCACTTGTTAGCATTTTTTTTTTTTTTTTTTTATGGAAAGCATTTTCTTAAAATTAATAACATTAAATCAAACTTAATTACCTAAATGTTAAAAAGAAATGAGATTGTGTAATTTATGTTTTCTTAAAGAACATCCTAAACAAAATTTTTAGAGCTGTCACTGCTTTTGGAGGTTTTTTAACAATGGCAATAATAAGGTGTTGTAAATTACATCTGGGAGAACTGTTTACGATTTTCAATTCTAGCGTTTCGACCTTGGTTCATACAATTCATTGACTTATTTGCATATGCCGATTTTGGATTCTAGAAATATCATTTTGATGAATGGTTCTCAGATAATCGGGTCGTATAATACGGTGTACATACATGTCACGATAAATTTCCTTAGAGCATTCTTATTAAGAATGCTATAAAATATAACATTTAGCATCTCAAAAAGTTATTTTATTTATTTTAACAAGTCACTTTATAATACATCTAATATGAAAAGTTTTATTATTTTACCACTTTATTTAAATATTCTTTTATTATTCTTTATTTATTTAAATCAATAATTACATTCATTATTGCTACAATGTTTCATTAAACAAATATTTTTTTTTTAACATCTTGCTAAAGGGTTGTTAATCTAGCTAGATGTCAAAAGCACCTTTGATGGAGGGTTTTTATTTATTTTTTTATTTTTTTATTTTTTTATTTTTTTATTTTTAATTTGATGTCAAATTATAGCATTTAATATCGGCGTAAATGCACTTTTAGTCCCTACATTTTGATGTTTTTCCATTTTAGTCCCTACATTTTATTTTTTCCACTTTTAGTCCCTAAAACCAATTTACGCGTTCCATTTTAGTCCTTTCCGTCAGTCAACCGACTAAAATTGCTGAGGTGGTAGCCGGAGCAATTAAAATATTATAAAAATGCTACATCACCCATGACACGTCAGCATATAAATTTAAAAAATTAATTTTTTAATTTTAACAAAATTAAAAAACATAAAACAAAATTTAAAACATAAAAATACATCAAATTTGAATCAAACACAAAAAAAAACCCAGAATTTTTCTCCAAAAACAAACGCACAAAGAACACAGTAGCAAGCATAAATCTCCCAACCAACCCAAAATGAAAGAAAATCGGAGTTCAAAGAGTCTCAGCAGAGCTTCGCTCTCTTCGGCGTCAATGTCCTCCCTCACATCCGCCTCGTCGCTCCGCACCAGTCCCCGAAGCAATCGGAGCAGATGGACCAAGGCGATTTCTCGCGACTCGCCGAGTCGATGGCCGATTTCGTCCAGGCCAAGACCAAGCTCAACGTCGGTCTGATTCATCGCCCCTGTTCCTCTCCACCAGGCAATTGGGCTTCAACGTGGTCGCGACCCTGTTTTGGATCCCTTCGCGATCAAGAAGATCGTGAAAGGCAAGACTTGCTTCACGATCCAAGCTCTGGCTCACCGGCTTGGTTTTCGATTACTTCTTCAGCTTTCTCTTTGATTTGGGTTTAGAGAAAGAGATGGTGGGCGCTGGGTTCGACTGGGTTTGTTGGATCTAGGTTCGTGGGTTTTTTTTTTTTTTTAGCTATCTGATCTGAAATTTTGGGTGGTTGGTGATGGTTTGGTTGTTATTTGGGTGGTTGATGGTGGTTCTGGGTGGGCTGGTGGTGATTTTGTCAGGGTTTGTGGGTGGTTGGTGGTGGTTTCAGACTGGGCTTGTAGGTTGTTGATGGTGGTTTCGGAGCGGATTTGTCGGAGGTTGGTGGGTTTCAGAGTGGGTTTGTGGTGGCTGTTGTGGCTGCTTTTCTTCCCAATCTTGATTTTTGGGTGATCAGTGGTGGTTTGTGCAACTATACTTGCATTTCATGTGTCTTAAGAACTGGAAATTTTTTTTTCATTTTACCAGAAACAAACATTGAAAAATGAGTTCCACTGCATTTTCAAGTACACGACCATTGTAAAATGAAGATGTTTTACTGAAAATGTTTCTCATTTTGGTTTGGTTGGGTGATTTATGCTTGCTACTGTGTTCTTTGTGCGTTTGTTTCTGGAGAAAAATTCTAGGTTTTTTTTTGTGTTTGATTCAAATTTGACGTATTTTTATGTTTTAAATTTTGTTTTATGTTTTTTAATTTTGTTAAAATTAAAAATTTAATTTTTTAAATTTATATGCTGACGTGTCATGGGTGATGTGGCATTTTTATAATATTTTAATTGCTCCGGCTGCCACCTCAGCAATTTCAGTCGGTTGACTGACGGAAAGGACTAAAATGGAAAGCGTAAATTGATTTTAGGGACTAAAAGTGGAAAAAATAAAATGTAGGGACTAAAATGGAAAAACGTCAAAATGTAGGGACTAAAAGTGCATTTACGCCTTTAATATCTATGTAAATCCATATAATATATTATTATTTGTAATATATATTGATTTGCCAATTGCCACTAAATACAGACCAGAGGAGGGGGGTGGGTGGGGGAGAGCAGGGCACGTGCTTATATGAACTTTCAAAATTTTATTTAATAATACTACTGTGTTGTGTCCCAAAATGTCTTATTCACCTCCTACATAAAAGGACAAATAACTTTTCTCCCTCTCTTTTTATTTTTATTTTTTACTTTCCACAGTAACTTCTCTTCCACATAAACCTACACTGCAAATTAAATTAATGGTAGTGATTAAAAATGATGTTTTATATCTATTGTTTTACTCGTTTGTGATCTTGACATTAATTTACCAATTGCAATAACTATTATTGAAAGAATTTTTTAGTAATGAATATAATTAATAATTGATTACATAATCGAGTGAGAGATCAATAGATAAATGGTTGTTTATTTACATATATTGATATTGATAAAGACATATTTAAGATTATTAATTATGAAGAAATTATGCAGCGATTTCAAAATATGAAAAATCATAAGGGCAATTTATTAAATTAAACTAAGTGTGAAAAAATAAATTAAACTTTACATTTTATGTTGGATTGTTTATGAGAATTACATTAGCATATAGTTGGTTTTTTTTACTTTGTTATTAGTATTGATTAATATTTTTTAGATTAATTCTTTACTTTCAATTTTGTTTTTTAATCTTGTCCCTGACTCAAATTTTTGGCTCTGCCATTGACATAGACTACAGTTTATAGCAATCTTTGTGAAACAAAGCCACTGTTTAGATTCAAAGAAACTAGCAATGAATACTGCTAGACTGTTCGATGATGCAATTTTTGGGAATATTGACAGTTTCAATAGAGAAGTTAGTGATGGGGCTTTAATAAGTCTTGAGCACAAGACACCGAGTCGCAATTGTATTCTTCACGTGGCAGCAAAATTTGGACAGCGTCAGATTATGGAAAGGGTCCTCGATTCGCTTTATCCACATTCACCTTTGCATGAGACAAATTGCAAAGGCAACACAGCACTTCATATTGCAGCAAGCTTAGGGTATCTTGATGTGTCAGGGCTTCTAATAACTCGTGCAATAGACCAAGAAGCTGAAGTGAAACGGTTGCTACTAAAAGCGCAAAATGTGGAGCAGAACACTGCACTGCATCTTGCTGTAAAACATGGTCATTATGACTGATGAGTGTGAACTCGTCAGCACTGTTTCGTCGGACGGAAATGATTCTTCAGCCTTTGAAGATGGTCACCGGTGTGGTGTCTGCCACAACGCCTCCGATGCCAAAGTCAGTATAAGAAGTTCTCTAGGAAATGAACAAGGTAATTGGAAAGAATGAAAAAAATCTCTTAGTGTGTATGTACTTGGTCCTTAGCAATGTGAGAGACTTATATATGTTCTTATGGCTTCTAGCCGTTGAGGTAGTTATGGAGGTCTTAATGCTCCTTTTGATAATGTCTGGGGCTGTTTTAATGTGCCATCACTGTCCTTCAACGGATTGTACAGTTGTCCCTGTAACCGTTTTAGGTTTGATTGCTTGCATTGAATGGTCTGAATATCTTCATCAGTGAAGCATATAATTGACTCCCCTAGCTAGAGTTTGGATTCGTCCGTATCAATAGGATCGCCCATGTGTACATGAGCTCATCAGCCTCGTCAATGACATTGTGGATTTGCTACTTAGGAATGAGCCAGGGTTGACTTCAATTACAAATAAAGCTGGCGAATCCCCACTTTTCCTGGCAGAGGATTGAGGATTTTTTAAAATTGCCTGTCGTATCCTAGAAACCCGGGAATGCTCCGACGGGGGAAGAAACAACATGAACGTCTTGCATGCTGCTGTCATTCGCGCATAAATTAGTGAGTATCTTCAAGACTTCAACTATGTCTCCTGGACGTTTTCTTTTCCTTTAGAGTATTCACATACATGCACACACATATATATACATTTAACTTTAATAATCACTCTTATTAGTATATGTAAACTAATGTAAAATAAGTGTAATTTGGATTTTAGAGATTTTGGATTTTTTTTTTTTAATTTTATAAAATTCGGGTGTATTATTTTACTATATGAGATTAGGCTTTGGGTATAGCTAATTCTTAACAACATGATTCTCTGTCGTTCGTAGATTTTGTGCGCGATATATTGATCAGGTTTCCGAACGCAATTCTGAAAGCTGATGACTTTGGCCGCACTCCTCTTCATTATGCTGCATATTTTGATAGTTTGGAAGTTGTCAACCTATTTTTGGAAAATAACAATACTTCCCTTGCTTACAAGCTGGACAAACAGGGCATGTCTGCTCTTCACATTTCAGCCAAGAAAGGACATTGTGATGTGATGAGCGCAATCCTTCAAAATTTTCCATTTACTTGTGAATTGTTAGACAACAAAGGTAGGACAGCTCTTCATCTGCGGTGGAGAGTGGAAGTACAAATGCGGTGAAAATATTGCTCTCATCTTCAGCTTTTCAGGATCTCATAAATGAGCAAGAAAACGACAAAGGAAACACGGCTATGCATCTTGCCGCCATCAAAAGGAGATACAAAGTATTGATACTGCTTGCACGTGATAGGAGAGTTGCAAAAAGTGCTACGAACAAGGAGGGGAAGACCACGGCTGACATTATTCAATTAGATAAGCAGGCTACGTGGTTTGAAATAATGGTACTTTGGAGGATTAAAAAAATGGTAAGCCTCTTAAAACTATGTTAAATTATTGATTTTTGCAAAATTTTAAATTATTAAGAAATGATAAATTTAATCATTTAATCATATATTTTTAAATTATCAATTCTCTCAAAAAATTTAAATTATTAAAAAAATGATAAATTTAATCATTTAACTATATACTTCTAAGTTCAAACAAACTATATATATGGTTACTGTGCGGGTCGCAAATGAGGCCTATGGGCTCAGCCCCACTTGGGCTCACAACTTATTTGTTTGTTGGGCTGAATTTCCTACTATGGGTAGTTCTCCAACTAAGAACTCAATGAGATCACTTTTCTCTTTCTCGGCAACACACTACTTCCTCTTCCTCCCCTCAGATATTCTCTGTTTCGCTTTTCTATTGCCACTCTTCTCTCCCCTCATCTTTTTTCCAACCCTTGTCTTCTCAAAACTTCTTGTATTTATAGTCCATAGTTTAGTGGAGAGGTCATAATTACTTGCCAATGAGTGCAGCCGGCGATCCAGTATTATCGATCGTAAGTGGATGGTCAGGTGAGAGTGGGAAACGGTGAGGGTGGCGTTGGAACTTGGTTCCCACCTCTACGATAGTTCTCGGCAGCAGTGCCTCTCCGAGGCACAGCCGGGTAAGTACAGCGCGGGCGTCCCGAGAGTCAAATATCTATCACTGCTTGGGAAGGTGTTGCCGAGAAACGATGAAGAGGCAAGGCTTGGGCCTGCAGTATGCGTGGCCCGGGGGTGGGCCGCCGGGTAGAAGGGGATTGGCCTCATGGGCCATATACCCAGGCCAGGGTCCAAAGCCCAATATAGGACACGGTGTGGGGGCCGTACAATAGCCCCCCCTTGATTCGCTCCCCATTCCCGGGGGTGAATCAAGGATCGCAGGGGGTAGATACCCGTCTGAGGAGTCGAAGGGTCAGTGCTCGGTCGTTGATGGGTGCATTAATGCGTGTCTCAAAAGACGCGATTGGAGTTGACTGACGACCTGTCCGTCATTACTGTCTGACGGTTCGTGAACCGAGGCGTTACGCGTGTGGCAGTTGAAGCGACGGTCCGCGTGTTTTCCCGCCAGTGGATTATTTAATGCTTCTCATTTTACTCCCCATGCTTATAAATAGTCCCTCTAGTCACTGGTTCTCACTTTCGCATTCCTCATTTTACAATATTTTACTCTGCCGAGCATCCCTCCTTCGTGGTTCTCTCCCTGGCCCAGAACACACTTCCTCCTTAAAGCCCACAGTAAGTTCCTTTCCCTCTTCTTACTTTTTTTGTTTAGCCAGTTCAGTTGATTCTTTGATAATCATAGCATTTCTTTTCTCGATTTTCTTTAGAAAACACTCGCTTTGAAAAATGAGTTACTCGCACCTCCTTTCTTCCGAACATGCTTTGGCTAGATTTAGGGAAGCATATAATGTCCCTAGTGACGTAGATATTGTCTACTGCAATATGGGCGATATCGACATCCAGAGGCGCCGTGGTGAAAACACAGTGTTCTTTCCCTTGATGGCCATTCTAGAGGGTGGGCTCAGGTTCCCGGTTGACCCTCTAATTCTTAGCACCCTTAGATTCTACGGCCTTTGTCCCGACCAACTCCTTCCCAACTTTTACCGGGTAGTGAGTTGCGTGAGTAGGCTGAACCAGTTGTACGGGTTGCAACTAAATCATTTTGACATTAATCAGATGTATAGTCTGTGAGGCAATATTGAGTCTGACTATTATATAAAGACTAGGGATGTGAGGGTACGACTTATTTCATGCCTACTAGATTCGAATCGTAACTCGGCAAAAGATTTCGTTCGAGTGAGCGGCAATTGGTTTGCCGAGGAGGTCCCCTGTGCGTTTTCGCCGCGCGACGTTGGTTGGTGACTAGCCTTTATTTACTTTGGTCTTGTTGATTTTGGTGCAGCTATGTAATTGTTAACCCTTATTTCCTTTGTGTAGAGAGCAAAAGATTCAGGCCGGACATCAGAGTGGTACATGTTCGGGACCTGAACTTCGTGCTCAGGTCGAAAATCTTCGTACACACGGACTGACAACTCCGAGCGTCCCACCTCATCCTCGGTGTCAATCCCGTCTACTCAACTTGGCAGGCGTTCAGCCAAGCTTTGCTAGTTGACAGCCCTCTCCTCTCATACATCGACGTCCGGCACGCGAACTTCTTCCCCCCAGGGCTAACCGTAGGCGAGGCACGTGATCTCGGCCCCCGGTACATTTGTTCAGACGAGCGACAGCCCATCTGTGACGAATCAGCCGAGCGCGTATCTGCCGAGCGTAAGAGACGCGCCCATGAGCAAATCCAACAAGCTCCTACTCAGCTCGAGAGAACCGTAGAGCCCGAGGCTCCTATTCGGGAAGTGGAGGGTGCAGCCGCAGAACCAACTGACTCTTCTGAAACAGGATCCGGCCAAGGCTACACCATGGTGGCTAGGAGGAAGATGACGATCGATCGCTTCGTCCCGAGTGCCCGGCCTGCCGTGCAGCGACAACCAACCCTTGGCCAAGATACTTCGCCCCCCGCTGTCGCATCAACCCGAGTTCGAAAAAGGCCGCGCACAACCGATCAAACTCAGACGGGCTCGGGCAACGTGCCCCCGCGACCTTCGGCCGGTATTGTCATCCGGGAACCGGTGGCACAAACCGGGATAGACCTGGCATCTACTTCCCGTGCTCCGGCGGCATGGCGACCCTCCTTCCAACTCGGCGGTGAGCCTCTTCCATCGACAGCCAGTGCCCGAGTATGGGACAAAGGTTATGGTGGCCGTGTGGCGCAGAGTCTGGCGTGCGGCATCCTCTTACCCGAGGACTTGCACGCTTTCACGGAATTGACGGACGAGTCTTTGGGGAGGCGTTTGCAGTGGCACACCATAGCGGTAACTGTTTTACTTCTCTTTACGATTCTCGGCTTTCTATTTGCCCATGCACGTGTACTTTCCATTTTTCCTCACAAAGTGAATATTGTGTGGTCAAGCTGCGCAAATGTCATACGTTGTGGACGGGAGGATGAAGGAGCTGGCCGAGGAGGTTGAGCGGGAGAAGGCTCTGAAGGATGTGGCTGAGGCCGCGGCGAAGGAGAAGTTGAAAATAGCCGAGGAGGCAGAGAATAAAATTTCCACAACCGTAAAGGCCCAGGCTCTTGCCGAAAGGAAGTCCGAGGAGCTGGAACTGCAACTGGGCGGCACCGAGCTCAAATTGGCGGAGGCCCAGAGCTTGAATACCATGCTGGAAGGGCAACTGGCCGACTCAAAAACGGCGCTGGAGGCTTGTGAAAACAAGTGGTATAACGAGGGGTTCGCAGATGCCGAGAATTCGGCGGAACCGGTCATTCGCTAGGCCCACAGGCTCGGATATGAGAAGGGTTGGTTCGCCGCTCTACAAGCCTTGGGGATTCCCGAGGATTCTCCGTTGAGGGATCGCAACAAGATCCCTTTCCCGAGCATCCCCCAAACTGAGAATCCCGCGCCCCTTGTTATTGATGAAGAAGAGACCTCCAGCATGAGGGAACTGGTGAATGCCATCGACTCTCATGCAGTGCTGACCGACATGGAGGGAACTAGCCACTCCCATGTCGGGGACCAAACCGGGGAGGACATCCAGCCGCCAACTCCTCACGCTGACCAACGCTCTCAAGAAGACGCATCCTCCGCACATGTGGCGGACCTCTAAAGTTGAAAACTAGCCCTTTTTTTATCTTTCCTTTTCTTAAGAATTTCGGTGAGCGGAATTGCCTATGTCACCGGGTTGTGGTGACGGGATAATTTGTTTGTTGTCTTTCCTTTATTTGCAGTTGCCGGGTTTTGGCAACAAAACGCTAATTTTAAGTTTTATGCTTTATGAATGCTTTATCGTGTTGCTCTTTCGTATTTACCGAGTAATGAACTTTTGTTGGTTGCCTCTTTATTGTGATGTGTCCGACCATGGCAAGGTTTCCACCTGCTCGGTGGTAGTATCGAACCAAGGGTTAGACTTCTGTCCTCGAACCCCTAAGGTTTCCACCCGCTCGGTGATAGGGATCGAACCGAGGGTCGGGTTTCGGTCATTAGAACCAAAAGGCTAAAGTTTCCACCTGCTCGGTAATAGGGATCAAACCGAGGGCCAGGTTTCTGTCAGAACAAAAAGGCTAAGGTTTCCACCTGCTCGGTAATAGGGATCGAACCGAGGGCCAGGTTTCTATCCTTAGAACAAAAAGGCTAAAGTTTCCACCTGCTCGGTGATAGGGATCGAACTGAGGGCCAGGTTTCTGTCCTTAGAACAAAAAGGCCAAGGTTTCAACATGCTCGGTGATAGGGATCGAACCGAGGGTCAGGTTTCTGTCCTTAGAACAAAAAGGCTAAGGTTTCTACCTGCTCGGTGATAGGGATCGAACTGAGGGCCAGGTTTCTGTCCTTAGAACAAAAAGGCCAAGGTTTCAACCTGCTCGGTGATAGGGATCGAACCGAGGGTCAGGTTTCTGTCCTTAGAACAAAAAGGCCAAGGTTTCAACATGCTCGGTGATAGGGATTGAACCGAGGATCAGGGTCATAATAATGCGGGTCGTCTTAAAAGTCATTGCTAGTATATCCACAAAACATATACAATAGGTTGCGGTTAACTTTATGCCCAACGTATCGCCCATCAATGATAGTACTTCTTGAGATTATGGACGTTCCACGGTCGGGGCAGCTGTCTCTCGTCTAAGTCTTCCAAGAAGTAAGCCCCGGTGCCGGCCACGGCTGTGACTCTGTAGGGTCCCTCCTATGTTTGTGCCAATTTCCCGGCACTAGTGTCCCGCATGTTGCCCACGGCTCTTCTGAGGACCAAGTCCCCGGCGACAAACTCCCTCGTTCTTACACCTCGGTTGTATCTCTGGGCGAGCTTCTGCTGATATTCCGCGAGCCATATTGTCACCATTTCGCGGTACTCTTCCACCTTGTCCAAATATCCTACCATCATTTCGTCGTTTTGGGCGTGATCGAACCCCGCTACTCGCGCACTGCATAGATTCACCTCGGCAGGGATCACGGCTTCTGCTCCGTACGTGAGAGAGAAAGGGGTCTCCCCGATGGACCGTCTAGGAGTGGTTCGGTATGCCCACAAGACTTTTGGAAGTTCCTCGGCCCAGTTTCCCTTTGCGCCCTCCAGCCTTTTCTTCAGCCCACTCACAATCACCTTATTCACGGCCTCAGCCTGACTGTTGCCCTGTGGATAAGAAGGAGTTGAGTACCTGTTTTTGATACCGAGACCACCGCAAAAGTCTCGGAACGCCCGGCTGTCAAACTGTAGCCCGTTGTCAGATATATAGTGTTCGGCACCCCGAACCTGGTGATGATATTTTTCCATACGAATTTCTTTACTTCTACATCTCGTATGTTGGCCAAAGCTTCCGCCTCCGCCCACTTGGTAAAATAGTCGACGGCCACCAAAACGAACTTTCGGCCGGCCGTCGCTCGAGGGAACGGGCCAATGATGTCCAGCCCCCATATTGCAAAAGGCCAGGGACTGCTGATCGGGTTCAGGTGGCCCGCGGGCTGATGGATCAAAGGGGCATGCTTTTGACACCGCTCACACTTAAGCACATACTCGGCGGCGTCTTTCTGCATCTGAGGCCACCAAAACCCCTGAGTCATTGCTCGGTGCGCCAATGAGCGTCCCCCGACATGGCCGCCGCACACCCCAGAGTGGAGCTCCGCCAAGAGCTCGCCCACCTTCTCCGGGCGTAATTACAAGAGGTACGGCCCTCCGAAGGACCTTCGATACAAAGTTCAGTCTTCCGCCAACCAATACCGAGGAGCCATCCTACGGACCCTGATGCCCTCTTTTTCGTCACTCGGCAGTCGATCGTTGGCCAGAAAGTCGATTATGGGGTCGATCCAGCACGGGGCAGGGGCTGCGATTGCGGTGGCATTGATCCCTGTAGTTCCCGAGTCGCTTATTATCCTGACGCTCGGCTCCGGGATAAGCTCGAATTTGATTTGCCGTGGTATCTCTTCGGTTACTGACGACGCTAGCGTGGCTAGGGAGTCAGCATGTCTGTTCTGTGTTCGGGCTATGTGGAAAACCTTTATCGTGTTGAAGCGGGCCATAACTAGCCTTGCTTGTTCTAGGTATGCTTTCATCCGAGGATCTCGGGCTTCAAAACTGCCCTGCACCTGATTAACGACCAGACGCGAATCTGAATATAGCTCAATCTCCCGAGCCCCCAGGCTCGAAACTGCCCTCAGTCCAGCCAGAAAAGCCTCATATTCTGCCTCGTTGTTGGACGCCCTGAAACCCAATCTAAACGAGTGTTCTAGTCGTATTCCTTCGGGGGTGATCATAACGACTCCTGAACCGGCGCCCGTGGAGCTCGACGCGCCGTCTACGAATACCTTCCACGGTCGAGCCTCCAGTTGGCAAACCATCACTCCCTTCTCTCTGGGCGAAAACTCAGCAATAAAATCCACGAGGACCTGGCCCTTCACCGAGCTTCGAGGTCTGTACCGTATGTCGAAGGAACCGAGTCGAGTCCCCCATTTGGCTATACGGCCCGTGAAATCCGACCTCTTCAATAACGACTGTAATGGGTACTCGGTCAGGACGTGTACGGTGTGAGCTTGGAAATAGTTCGGCAATTTTCTGGTGGCGTGTATCAAGGCTAATACGAGTTTCTCCATGGGCAAGTATCTCGTCTCGACGTCGACAAGAGTTTTGCTGATGTAGTACACGGGTTGCTAAATACCTTTGTCCCTCAGTAGCACAGTGCTCGCGGCGTGCTCGGATACCGCTAGATACATGAACAAGATCTCACCTGGCTCTAGTGCCGTAAGCATAGGCGCTTGCGCCAAATAAGCCTTCAGATCCACAAAGGCCTCTTCGCACTCCTTGCTCCACTGAAATCCAGTCCATTTCTTCAGCAGTTGGTAGAACGGTCGGCAGCGATCTGCGAATTTTGAGATGAACCGGTTAAGGGCTACTAGCATCCCGGTTAGTATTTGCACTTCCTTCGGGTTGCTCGGTGGCTTCAGTCTTCTCACAGCTTCTATCTGGTCGGGGTTGACCTCAATTCCCCGTGTACTGATCAGGTACCCTAGGAACTTCCTGGCCCCGACACCAAATGCGCACTTCTCCGCATTAAGGCGCAACTTGTGTCGTCGGAGAACCTCGAAAACCGCCTAGAGGTCCCCCATATGCAGGGCTTCCTGTTTGCTTTTAACCACCATGTCGTCGATGTATACCTCGACCGTGCGCCCTATCTTGTCTTGGAACATTCTTGTCATCATTCGTTGGTAGGTGGCCCCGGCGTTCTTCAATCCGAAGGGCATCCTCGTGTAGTGGTAATTTGCCTCCGGGGAGATGAACGTCGTTTTTTCTTGATCCTCGGGTGCTAGGGCGATTTGGTGATACCCTTGGAAAGCGTCCAGAAAACTCATCCTCGGGTGCCCACACGTGGTGTCCACCAGCTGATCAATCTTGGGCACGGGAAAAGGGTCTTTTGGGCAGGCCCTGTTTAGATCGGTGAAATCGATGCAGACCCTCCACTTGCCGTTCTTCTTCTTCACTACCACGGTGTTCGCCAACCAATCCGGGAAGAAGATCTCCCGAATCACTCCTGCCTACTTCAACCTCTGAACTTTCGCTTTTACTGCCTTGGAGTGCTCTCAGGCCGATCTCCTCTGCCTCTGCTTTTTAGGGGCAAATGGGGGGTCAACTCCAAGTCTATGCACGATGAATTCGGGGTCCACCTCGGGAACCTCGTATGGACTCCATGCAAATACGTCCACATTCTGTATTAGGAGTAACAACATCTCTACTTTCTCCCGGTCCTCCATGCTCTCCCCTATTTGGAAGTACTTGTCCGTATCCGGCAACACCTTTACCTTGAGCATGCTCTCGGCGCGCGGGACCTCTTTCTCTGGCGGGCTCTGTGATTGCTATAAAGGCGTCCCCGACGATGAACATTTGGGGTCGGCCTGATCCTTCTGGTCTGTCTGCTCCTTCTCCCAATTGACCATGGCGATCAAACATCGCCTAGCGGCCTGCTGACTTCCTCGTATCACCGTGACACCACAATCAGTATGAAACTTGACCCTCATGTGCAAAGTGGACGGGACAGCCCCCATTGCATGTATCCACGGCCTCCCAAGAATCGCTGTATAGGGGGAGTATGAGGCCACTACGAAGAAGCTTACCATTACCTCCTTGCCCCCCATGTTCACGGGCAGAGAGATTTGCCCCTCGGGAGCCACCATTTTCCCGTCGAACCCAACCAGGGGACTGTTGTACTTTGACAGATTCTCAGCCCTCAACCCAAGCCCCCTGAATAGGTCCGGGTACATAACATCCGCTCCGCTTCCCTGGTCTATCATTATTCTCTTCACAACAAAGCCGCCAACCCTCGCCGTGACTATCAACGCGTCGTCGTGCGGCTGAATGGTTCCTTCCAAATCACTGTCGCCGAAAGCGATTGGCTCTCGGGTTGGTCTGATCTTCTTCGCGGGAGGCGGCACGCCCGTACTCCCCTCTACCGATACCATTGTTAACACCTCCTTACCTTTTGTCGTGGAAATGCCACTCGGGGTGACGTGAATTACATCAATTACCCCAAGAGGGGGCGGAAGGGGGTTTCCTCCGTGTGGGGCGCCATGCCTTGCTCCTCGATCCCCGCCATCCGTCACAAAATCCTTGAGGTGTCCTGCCTTAGCCAACTGCCCGAGGTGGTCCTTTAGCACTCGGCACTGCTCGGTAGTATGCCCCCGGTCTTTGTGGTAGGTGCAGTATAGGTTCTGATTCCTCCTAGAGGGGTCGCCAGCCATCCGGTTGGGCCACCTGAAGTACGGCTCGTGCTTGATCTTATCCACAATTTTATGCACGGGCTCCTTGAATGTCGCGTTCACCTCCCCTACTGGCACTACTGGCTCTTGAATCCTCAAATTTCCCTGTGCCCTCTGTTGAACACCGCTCTGCCAAGGACGATCCGTCACCTGCGCCTTGCCCTTGCTTTGTATTCTATCATCTTCCAACCACTTGTACTCCTCAATGCGCCTCATCAGCTGCCTCATATCCTCGGGAGGCTTCTTAGTTAATGATTCCCTCAACCCCGACTCGTCAGGCAATCCCATTTTGAAAGTGCTCGCTACAATCTTCTCGTTCCCTCTGCCAATCTCGTTGTAGAGCTCCCAGTATCGGCTAGCATAATCACGGGGGGTTTCCCCTGCCCTCATCTTCATAGACAGCAACGCGTCCACCGGTTGCTGTTCCCGGCTGCACGTCATGAAACGGGAACCGAACTCCTGTATTAGCTCGGCGAAACTGTGAATGGAGCCCTTGTGCAACCCGTTGAACCACCTCAAGGCCGTGGGACCAAGGCTGGAAGGAAAAACCTTGCACATCAGAGCGTCATTGCGGGTATGCAGAGACATCATTTGGATATAGTGGCTGACATGCTCCACGGGGTCCGTCTTCCCACCATAAGAATTGAACGGCGGTCGCGTAAATCTGTCTGACATCGGTGCTCACTCAATGTTCGCTGAGAATGGGGACCGAGCCGCCTTGCACAATGCACGGCTCATTGCATCCATGGCCGCATTCCTCGGCCATCCCTCTGGAGAACCTGAGCCCCGATTCCCGTATTGCCGCGACCGAGAGCGATTTCGTCGTCGGCGAGATTCCGTTGACATGGAGCAATTTCGATGGCGAGGGGACTCCCTCGAGTGCGAGCGCTTCCTGTGGAGGCGGGATCCTGATTGATTCGACCCCACCCCACGTCTCTCCTCCTTGGCGTCAGGCCTTCTTTCTCGGTCGTCTTGGCCGGCCCGGCAGTGCTCGTTTCGTGCTTCCAACTCCAGGTCTCTTACTAACCTCCGCAGCCGCTCAAGCTCTTCATCCCTGGCATCGGGCTGCCTGTGCCGGGAAGCATGGGATGCCGTTCTCTCCGTTTGATACGACCCTTCTCCAAGACCGGATCGCTCTTCCAATTGCTCGTAAACCGGATCCTCGCGTCTTTTCTGCCTCTGTTCCCGCCAAGTGGAGCCCTGGGAAGACCCTGCCGAGCCGCTCTCAGCGTTACTTCCAGACATCTTCCTGTGAACGTGTCTCGGCGGAACCACTGCTTAGTAGGATATTTCCCACAAACGGCGCCAATTGTGCAGGTCGCAAATGAGGCCTATGGGCTTAGCCCCACTTGGGCTCACAACTTATTTGTTTGTTTAGCTGAATTTCCTACTATGGGTAGTTCTCCAACTAAGAACTCAATGAGATCACTTTTCTGTTTCTCGGCAACATACTACTTCCTCTTCCTCCCCTCAGATATTCTCTGTTTCGCTTTTCTATTGCCACTCTTCTCTCCCTTCCTCTTTTTTCCAACCCTTGTTTTCTCAAAACTTCTTGTATTTATAGTCCATAGTTTAGTGGAGAGGTCATAATTACTTGCCAATGAGTGCAACCGGCGGTCTAGTATTATCGATCGTAAGTGGGTGGTCAGGTGAGAGTGGGAAACGGTGAGGGTGGCGTTGGAACTTGGTTCCCACCTCTACGATAGTTCTCGGCAGCGGTGCCTCTCCGAGGCACAGCTAGGTAAGTACAGCGCGGGGCGTCCCGAGAGTCAAATATCTATCACTGCTTGGGAAGGTGTTGCCGAGAAACGATGAAGTGGCAAGGCTTGGGCCTGCAGTATGCGTGGCCCGGGGGTGGGCCGCCGGGTAGAAGGGGATTGGCCTCATGGGCCATATACCCAGGCCAGGGTCCAAAGCCCAATATAGGACACGGTGCGCGGGCCGTACAGTTACTATGAATGAAACTACTTTGGAAAGATTTGAATGGGTGCAGTTGCCACTCCCTGAATTTAAAATTTAAGATGATAAATTACTTTTTAACCTCTTACCTTCTTATTTCTTAGAAAAAAAAATTCCTTTTTACTTCTTTTTAATTACAATTTTTATATTTCACTCTTCTATAATATTTTCAAAAGAATTTAGAAGAGTGACATTTTCAAAGGAATGTGAAAGTATGCTAAAGCATACTTGTACTTCAAAAAAGTAAGAAGAATTAATTTTTAAAAAGCTGTATGTAAAAGTTAAAAAACAAAAACCTAGCTTATAAGCTTATCTGGTTGAGAATAATTTATCTAATTTTTTGCTGAAAATACTAATAAAAGATAAAAAATAAAATAAAATAAGTATGTGAATCACATGGAACTCACAAATAATATGAAAAATAAGCAAAAGTTAAATAAAATAAATATGTGACTCATGTGCGACCCACAACTAGTAGGGAAAATAAGTAATATGTTGACTTATAAGTGCATCCCAAATGAGAGCTTAGTGTCTTTTTACAAGTTGAAAAAAAATCTAACCATTTACCAATGGACAGTGGCGGCTCTGTGATTTTTATTTAGGGTGATCATTAAAAAAAATTAAATTATTACAATACTTTTCTTGGTACCATTTTTCAAGAAAAAATAAAATTAGAAATTATTTTTATTGAATACTTTGAATAGCTACAAATTTTATCTTTTTGTTTTATAATAGGTTTTTTGTTGAATAATTTTTTTACTTCTTGTTGTTTGGTCTTGTATTGTTTTTGTTTGGTTTACGTTTGCTGTTATTTTGGCTAATATTTATTGTTGTTATTGAAGCTTAAAAAAAGGAATAAGAATTATGTTTGGGGCCAGAATTAATTTTGGAATAATACTACGTCTATGATATTTTTACAATAAATCTTATGCAAAAAGCTGTTATTAGTGGGTAAAAAAATAATATTAGTATTTGGACAAAATTAGAACCAATAATTGCTTACCAACTTAAATTTATTGGGAAATTATTGTGAAAATATTGTGAATGTAGTAGCACAACTCTTATTTTTGTTGAACTCAAATTTTTGTAATTCTTCAGTCAAGGTGTTCAAATTTTTTATTAAGATAATCACAATAGGTTAGTTTAGCGTATAATATTTTTTTGGCAAGGGTGTGACCACCTTAATTTGCATGTAGAGCTACCCCTGCCAATGGATCCATTTAAAAAGAAGGCAATTTAATTAAGTAATATAGTTGAATATTGATAGCATGTGAGTAAATGCAGTATATGTGTGTGTGTGTATATACACTGATATGCTAAAGAGAGGCCATCATCACATATATTTGTAGCTGTTGAATATTAGCTCTAATACCATGTTAAATGGACAATATTATCAAACACAATGTGTTATACCATGTTGTGTATGCTAGAGTGGATGCGGAAGAGGAAGCATAGAATAGGAACATCAAGAACACGAGGGTTACGTGGTTCAGCCTTGACGGCCTACATCCACGGAGGAATCCCTTAAGGGCTACATCTTTATTGTATAAGAGTGTAGTACAAAAACCTGTGTTATAATGAATCCTAACATGAGTATATATAGACAACTAAACCCTAGACTACTAGTACAAGTAGGACTGGGCTTAGGCCTATTACATTGGGCTAATATATGTCTAATATATATCTCTAACACCCTCTCTTAAACTCAAGGCAGAAGCTCAATGTAGGCTTGAGGTTGGATAAACATGAGAAGATCACTTAGAGATGCTTTGAAGAATGCCTTTGAAGAAACCACAATGAAGAATGTGCCAATTGACCAATTTTGGAGGTTCAAATAAAGAAACGGAGTCCAAAATTGGAATCTAAGCGAAAAACTGAGCAAGATAGGCCCTTTCGAAAATTTTGACTTTTGGTCAAAGGTTAATGCAAAAGTCAAAGGTCAACTGGTCTAGGGTCAAAGTCAACGGATACTGGTCCGGGTCGGTTTCGGGTTTTCGGGTCCGGTAGCAGAGCTGCTGACGTCATCCTATGACATGTCGCTGACGTGGACTAGGGCTGATGTGGACATTTTGCATGGCTGCTGACGTGGATTGATGACGTCAGAAGATATCAGCATCAGTTTTCCGGCGCGTGGTAGGGGCGTGCGATGTTCACCGGAGCGTGGAGGAGAAGCCCGAAATCCTAGAGGCGCGTAAGGGCGCGTGCAGGGTCAGATGGCTGCCGAAATTTTAGGTTCTGTAGAACGGTCGACGAGGAGGCTGTAGGGGCGGCGCGTGTACCAAGAAGACGATCTGGAAATGGGAATCTGAGGCGGCGCGTGGGAGGTTTACCGGAGACAACTGCGGCGCGTGGAGGCACGTGGCAAGGCTTCGGGTGACCAGATTTCTGGGTTTTGGTCGCCGGAGGTTGTGGAGCACGTCTGTGATGTTGGTTTCAATAGGCGAAGCATGGATTTGCACAGATCTTATAAGTTAAGCCACGACTTGCTTGGTTGTTGGATTTTGACACAGCATAGAGCCATGATGGCTGCGTGATGCTGTGGAGTCTGGATGTAGCAGACAAACATGTGTGACTTCAGATGGTGGTATGCACGTGAGAATCTTCTTTGCTGTGTAGAGATGTTTGTTTAATGCCAAGAACGGAGTTTGGCTCTGATACCATGTTGAATATTAGCTCTGATACCATGTTAAATGGACAATATTATCAAACACAATGTGTTATACCATGTTGTGTATGCTAGAGTGGATGCGGAAGAGGAAGTATAGAATAGGAACATCAAGAACATGAGGGTTACGTGGTTCAGCCTTGACGGCCTACATCCGTGGAATCATGGATGGAGTAAATAATTGGAGAGTCGAACCGGATGAGATTGCAACTCACTTGATCAATTATCACAACGAACTCTTCACCTCCTCTTACCTGAACACACAAGGGGAAGCCTTGTCACATATCCAACCTGTCATTACAGAGCAAATGAATGTAGCCCTAATTGCTCCTTTTCATGGTGATAAAGTCAAAGAAGCCCTTAAACAAATGGCCCCTCTTAAAGCACCTGGACCCGATGGCATGCCACCACTGTTCTATCAGCATTTTTGGGGTTTAGTTGATAGTGATGTAACGAGTTCAGTACTTTCATGGCTAAATTCAGGTATTCTCCCATACCCTCTAAATCACACCTTCATTACGCTCATTCCCAAAATAAATAACCCTGAATTTGTCACTCAATACCGTCCCATTAGCTTGTGTAACGTCCTCTATAAAATTTTCTCTAAAGTTCTTGCAAATAGACTTAAGAAAATTTTACCCACTATCATCACTGAACACCAATCTGCCTTTGCCAAGAATAGGTTGATTTCAGACAATATACTTATTGCTTTTGAGACACTTAATAGCATGAAAAATTTGAGTACAGGAAAAACAGCTTATATAGCCATTAAGCTTGATATGAGCAAGGCCTATGACCGGGTGGAATGGGGGTATCTTTTTTAAAATGTTATGAGAAAAATGGGCTTCAATGAGAGATGGATTGGTTTGATCATGGTATGTGTGAAAATAGTCACTTACTCCATCATGGTCAACGGTGAACCCTAAGGATTAATTCATCCAACTAGAGGAATTTGCCAAGGAGACCCTTTATCTCCTTTCCTCTTCCTCCTTTGCACGGAAGGTCTACATGGTTTCATCCAACATGCCGTAGATGTGGGGGAGATTAAAGGTTTTTCTCTTTGCCGGAGGGGTCCAGCACTAACCCATCTTTTCTTTGCAGATGATAGCCTCCTTTTTTGTAGGGCAACGGAAGATGAATGCAGAAAAATCATTGATATCCTTGGGACTTATGAAGAAGAATCGGGGCAAAAGGTGAACAAAAACAAAACGACCTTATTTTTTAGTAAATCAACCGACGAAGCAACCAAACAAGAAATCAAGGCTGCATTGGGAGTACAAGAAATTGTACACTTTGAACAATATCTTGGGCTGCCATCTTTGGTGGGAAGGAGGAAGAAGGAAGGTTTCAATTTTATTAAACAAAAAGTATGGCGTAAGCTTCAAGGTTGGGAAGGAAAGCTCTTATCTCAAGCTGGACGGGAGATCCTCATAAAAGCAGTCATCTAAGCCATACCAACATATGCAATGGGATGCTTTAAACTCCCATTAGGTCTTTGCCATGAAATTGAGACCATGATCAAGAAATTTTGGTGGGGCCAAATGGGGGATAAAAGGAAGATACATTGGTTGAAGTGGGATGAGCTAACTAAATCAAAATTGGAGGGGGGTATGGGTTTTAGAGACATTGCCATGTTCAATGACTCCTTGTTGGCAAAACAAGCTTGGAGACTTTTGAAAAATCCCTAGTCCTTGTTTTACAAAGTTTTTAAGGCTCGCTTCTTCCCAAATTGTACAATAATAGAGGCTAAACACACTAGTGGGGGCTCACATGCTTGGAATAGTATCTTACATGGAAGAGATGTCTTAATAAGGGGTTGCCGTTGGAGGATTGGGAATGGCAAGGCAGTGAGCATTTGGCAAGATCATTGGTTGCCAAGGAAGCATCCACCAAAGGTTCTCTCACCTATAATTGAAACATTGGTTGATGCTAAAGTGGCAACTTTGACTGAGGAAACCTCTAGGAAGTGGAACCATGAGATGATTGATGGTATTTTCACCCCTTTGGAGGCAGAGCTGATCAAAGCCATTCCATTGTCACGGTGTGTGGCAGAGGATAGCTTGTTTTAACCCTTCACAAACAATGGCTTCTACACCTCCAAGTCAGGGTATAGATTCTTGAAAGCTGAAGTGCAATCCGGAATTGAAGAGGAGTAAAGGGAGGAGGAGAGTCACCTGTGGAGGACAATCTGGTCTGTCCACGTGCCAAATAAAATTAAAAACCTGATGTGGAGGGCATGTCGTAGCTCTCTGCCCACAAAGGAGAACCTTGTGCGTCGAACGGTCATTAACAGCCCTGTTTGTGATCGATGCAAACAAGCTCCAGAATCTGTGCTACATGCTCTATGGTCTTGTAGAGAATTAGATGTGGTTTGGGAGGAGGATAGACAGTGGCAATGCAGAAGAACCCATAACTTTGTGGACTTCAAAGAGTTATTATCATGGCTCATTACCAACCAGCAAGACCTGGAGTTGTTCTTCACTTCGGCCTGGCTTATATGGACTCAAAGGAACCTGATACGTCTGAACAAAGCAACCATTGGCTCTCATCAGATTGTTGCAACGGCAAGAGAACGTATAGCTGAGTTTGTGCATATTAATCCTAGACCACCCTCTTCAGCTTCACGGGCAACAGCCACTCCATCCCAGACTAGGTGGCGTCCTCCTTCACAAGGCTTGGTGAAGATTAACTGTGACGGTGCTACTTGCAAAGACTAGAACAAATCAGGTATTGGCGTGGTGATCTGAGATGTGAATGGTATGGTTTTGGCTTCAATGGCTGAACAGGTTCCTCAACTATATACGACTTTGGAGATTGAAACCATGGCAGCTTCAAAAGCTTTGACCTTTGCAGCACAGGTGGGATTTTACAGCGGCATCTTGGAGTCTGATTCGATGGTGTTGACTACGACGTTGATCAAAAACAGCCCCTACCTCTCCACGGATGGTTTGCTAATGGAGGATATTAGACTTAATGCTATTTTTTTTTAATCAATTACTTTACTCTCATGTAAAGAGAGAAGGTAATAAGGTTGCGCATAAGTTGGCAAGACATGCTCTTAGTATTTTAGATTTTTCAGTGTGGATGGAGGATGTTCCACCACCCATACGTTCTGTTGTTCAAGATGATATTGTTGGTTTTTCTTAATAAAGCTTGATATGTTTCCCTCTAAAAAAAAAAAAAGTAGTCAGTAACTAAGCAAGTTTGTTGATTCATTTCTCTTATCTCCCTTGCAATATTCCCCAATTGCATATATGCTCTCATTTTTTCTTAATTTAATACAAGGCTTATTCCCGACAAAAGAATCAAGCAAGATGAATTCAGGTTTGAACCATTCATGTTTAGGTTAAAAATGGGTTATGCTGAAAAGATGGCGAATTCTTTGACCCTTACCTAGATCTTGATAGGTTGGGTATGACCTTTTTTTTTTTATAAAAAAATTATGAAAAAAAAAGTAAGAAAATTGAGGGTATTATTTTTGTCTTTGTGTAAATACAAATAAGAGAATGGAGAAATGAATACACTAAAAAAAAAAGAAGGGTAAATTGATTGAATATAATAGACAATTGTTTCTATACATAGGGTGAAAATTGGCCTTTGCCCCTTTCGTGCAAACTTTTCAGTAAAATGCCCATGTTCTGAAACTATTTAGGGAAATGTTCCTATTTTGAAAATCGAGTTCCAAGTAAATTTTTTCAAGTTTTTGCCTATAAGTCGATTTTGGACGAATCGAGTTTTTCATTGGAACTCGAGTTTTAGGAATTCGATTTTCAAGCAAGGGCATTTTTGAAAATAGTTTCAAAACAGGAGCATTTTGCTGAAAAGTTTGTGCGAAAGGAATATTTTGCCATTTTCACCCTATAAATACTGTTTACTATAGTATCTTTCCTTTTTATCAAGGTTGACAGTATAGAAGTAGGGTTGTCCAACATATATATATATATATATATGTATGTTTGTATATCCGACCAAAATCAATAAGCTTGCTTGATCCAACACCATCCAAACCAGAATTCATCTGATATGAGCTGGTTTGATTGATGGTGGGTGCAAGTCTTCCAATTTGATCAAGATTGCGTTGAGAGGTAGTTCTCCCCTAAGAGTATCTCCAACGGTCTCTCTAAATTTTTGTAGAGTTTGAAGAATGAACAGTGATTATTTCTGTTTACCTACTCATTTTTTCAAATACATTTTCCAACAAACTCTCTATCTTTTTCTCTATTCTATTAAAATATTATTTCTTCATTCTTTTTTTTTTTATATATAATATTTCTTCATTCATTCATAATTTCTATATTTTTCAAATTCCAAAAAACATTAACAATTATTTTTTTTTTTAATGAGAAGTGTTGTGTCTATAATGTTTTTTTGCAATACTTTCACAGCAAAATTTATATGGTAAGTTGTTACTACTTCTAATTTGAACCCATCACTTAAATTATTTTTTTACTCACCAATATCAACTAATAACAATTGTCACTTAAAATTTATTGTGAAAGTATTGTGAAAAGAGAGGTGCTATGTCCATAACATTTTCACAAAAAAATCATAGGTGGTCAGTTATTATTGGTTCAAATTTGAATCTAATACTAAGATTACTTTTTTGCCCAAACAATAATAACTAGTAATAACCTGCCACTTAAGATTTGTTGTAAAAATGTTGTGGACATATCATTTTTTCTTGTGAAAATATGGAGGTAACATTTCTCAATTTTGATTTCTTATTCTTTATATTATTTTTCCTTTCTTTCTTTATTTTTATTTTATTTTTTTTCATCCATACATTTTTTTTCTCTTGTTTTTTCTCCTCCACACACATACACCTACCCCTATATCTATCTTCACTTTTTTTTTTTTTTTTTTTTA
>NW_027069664.1:33754-41972 GCF_002906115.3 Quercus suber
AAAATTGCAGCAGCCAGTCAAAAGTGTCGGTGGAGCATAAAAAATCGCACATTTGCAAACATGACCGAAATACCCTTTTAAAGTTCTTCCCTCTTTCTTTCCTTTACCAACATTTTCAACTCTGGGTCCGTTTGGTTATCGTAAAATATTTTTCGAAAAATACTTATTTTCTAGAAATGCTATTTTTCGGAAAAGGAAAATATTTTCAATGTTTGGTTTGTTTATGAAAATTGTTGTGGAAAATATTTTCATGTATTTGGTTCTATTAGGAAAATGCTATTTTCCTACAATTTTTTCACATTTTCTCAACATCTAAACAAATTTTATTACAAAAAATTTCAACATCACAGCCAATTCAACAACAATTTCCGGCAACACAAACAATAACAACAACAATCATTTCATTAAAAAAAAAAAAAAACCAACAACAATCAAACTTAAAAAAAAAAAAAAAAAAAAAAAACCGGAGAGATCGAGGAAGAGGAAGCGGTGGGTCTGGGTCGACGACGATCGACGGCATAGCGTGGTGCGACTCACCGATGTGAAGAGCGCTGGGTTCTGGGTTCGAAGGAGATCGACGATCGACGGCACGACGCAGTGCGATCGAAGGTGCGACTGGATCTGCTCGTTGCGGTGAGGCGATGGGGACTGGGTTCGTGGTCGCCGGCGATGGTCTCTCGGCTTGGATCGGCGGTTTGTGGGTTCGTGGCCGCTGGCGATGGGCGCTGGGCTTGGATCGGCGATGGCGCTGGGCTCTCTCTTTCTTTCTCCCTCTCTCTCTTCGTGCTCTCTGTTTCTCAGTTTTCTGAAAAATAGGATTTGAAGTGAAAATAGAAACTGAATTGGTTTTCACCTTTGACCACTGGTCAACGGAAATCAATTTCTGAAAAATTGATTTTTCGGGTGCAACCAAACACCCGTAATTACAGAAAAGCATTTCCGGAAATGCTTTTCACCCAAAACAAACGCAGCCTCTGTTTTGTACTCTCTTTTTTTCCCAGATCTACAAAACGTCCACTCAAATGCCCCAAATTTCAAACCCAAGCCAAATTGTCAAAGCTTTTTCACATCCCAAATTGAACCCAGTCACCAAAACAACCTAGATACAGCCAAAAACAGAGGAAGGAAAAGTAGAAATAAAGGCAGAGAGAGAAAGGGAAGGCTAACGATTACTAGTGGTGGTGGTGGTGGCGGCGACGCACCACTACCAGAAACGGTGGTGGAGCTCAAGGGTTCAGCCATGGCTGAGACGAGAGAGAGAATCCGAGATAGCAGAGAGAGGGAGTGAGACGGATCTGGTTGTGAAGGGTTACAAATCTAGTGGTTACGGTGGTGGTGGTGTTTTTGTTTCTTGGATTGAAGCATGAGAAAGACTGAGAGAGAAGGAGTGAGACAAGAAGAAGAAAGAGAATAGAGCAACTTCAGACGTAGTAGAGACTAGAGAGAGAAAATTGAGAAGAGTTAAAAGATGATAAACGGTATTTTTGTCTTATAGGTAGCAAATTTTACTTTTCAAAAACGTTTTTCTTTCCTCAGTGCAATTTATTTATTATTAATTTGGTCTGTGGGTAGTGTGGAAAAATTCTACCATGTTTTCGGTGTAAGGGGGCCCACCCTCACATGAAAGCACCGAAAGCGCAATGTAACTTCTCGGGTAGTGTGGTAAACAAAGGGGTGGCCGCTATTTACTAAGCTAGAAAGTAGATACTACTTTACTAAATGGATAGTTAAACTTTAACAAGTGAGAGATCTCAGCAAAAAAAACCAAAACAGTGAGACAAAGAGAGATCCCAATGCCACTGCCCACTGGTTTTTGGAGAATCACCGGTCGTCGACTGGAGGCTGCAGAAGACGACAAGGACTGTGACTGGCATCTGACGACCTGTGGAGGCAAACTTTTGAGTTATTAATTACGGTGTGGACACCAGTGGCGATTTTAGGAATTTTGTCCAGGGTGTTCCTATTCTACTTTGAAAAAATTTCGGGTAATTTCAGTCCGTTTTGGGATGTTTCGGTAAATACCGGCTGAAATTCAAGATTTGGTTAGCATGAAGTTTGTGCTTAAAAGAAAAAATGTTCTTAAAACTAAAACAAATTTGCATTCTGTACACCAAAAAACCTCAAAAAGGAAAAAAAAAAATGAAAAGAAAAGAAATGAACCAAGGTACCTGTACAATAAACTATAAGTTCATTTGAAATATTAATAAAATTACTAATTATTGTTGTTTAGTTGTTTCATAAATTTGTTTTTCTTTTATAAACTATAATTTGTTGTATTGTTGTTTCATTCATTATTAAATTATTAATTGTTGTTTAGCCTATGATAATTTAATTTGTTTGTCTTTTATAATGTATTAGTTAATTAAATTATTAATTATTGATGTTTAGTTGCCTCATTAATTTTTTTTACTAACTACTAGCAGTCTAGCACACACCCCACTGTGCATTAGTACACACTAGCACACACCTCATGTGTGCACACACCCTTACCTCTTCGATACCGTACAAGAGGCCGTTTTGGTTTAACTAGAAAAACAAAATATTTCGATACCGGTTAATATTAGTGTACTGTTTTAAAATTACCGCTAAATATATATATATATATATATATTTTCTTAAAAATTTTATATATACTCTTAAAAATATAAAATGATTTTAAAGTCTGACATAATAATTCTTATAAATATTAGTAATAATTATGGTTGTAGTATAATTTTTTTTTTTTTTTTGAGAAGCATTGTAGTATAATTTTTTCAAAAAAAAGAGTTGTACTTTAATAATAGTACTAAGTCCATGTACTTACTAAATACAGCAATGAAAAAACAAAAGAAGTAAAAAACAATGTGCAAAAGTTAAAAGCTAAGCACATGAGTGGTTGGAGATAAACTTGAAATTTTTGAAAAACTGTTGACTCATTTAATGACTTCAGTATTCACGTGGGGAGTGGGACACTAGTGTACAAAACAATATACAGCAATTGGCATTCAAAACTAGAAATATCAAGGAACAGAAAAGCAGAAAAGTCGAAGAAAAACAGAGAACGGAGAAGAAAAGGCGAGGAAGAAGCTGAAGCAGGTGAGGATACTGCGATTGACCAAATGGAAGTGGCCGGAGACATGAAATTGACCGGCGATGTGGTGGTGAGTGGCTGTGACGACAAAAACTGATGATTTTTTTTTCTTTTCAGATTCTCCGCCATTGATACAGACTACAGTTTACAGCTATCTTTTGTGAAACAAAGCCACTGTTTAGATTCAAAGAAACTCATAGCAATGAATACTGCTAGACTGTTGGATGCTGCAATTTCTGGGAATATTAACAGTTTGAATACAGAAATTGGGGATGGGTATATAAGTCTTGAGCACAAGACACCGAGTCGCAATTGTATTCTTCACGTGGCAGCAAAATCTGGACAGGCTCAGATTATGAGAAGGGTCCTCGTTTCGCTTAATCCACATTCACCTTTGTATGAGACAAATTGCAAAGGCAACACAGCACTACATATTGCAGCAAGCTTAGGGCATCTTGATATGTCAGAGCTTCTAATAAATCGTGCAATAGACCAAGAAGCTGAAGTGGGACGGTTGCTACTAAAAGCGCAAAATGAGGAGCTGAACACTGCACTGCATCTTGCTGTAAAACATGGTCATGATGACATTGTGGATTTGCTAATTGAGAAAGAGCCAGGGTTGACTTCAATTACAAATAAAGCTGGCGAATCACCACTCTTTCTGGCAGTGGATCGAGGATTTTTTGAAATCGCCATTCGTATCCTAGAAACCCGGGAATGC
The DNA here is from genome assembly GCF_002906115.3 of Quercus suber. Lineage (NCBI taxonomy): Eukaryota > Viridiplantae > Streptophyta > Magnoliopsida > Fagales > Fagaceae > Quercus > Quercus suber. Next base: position 37,546 of record NW_027069664.1, read on the forward strand.
TCTGGCGGGGGAAGAAACAACTTCAACGTCTTGCATGCTGCAGTCATTCGCGTAGAAATTAGTGAGTATATATCTTCAACTGTCTCCAGGACGTTTTCTTTTGCTATTTATTGGATGATATATACTCTTTTATTTTGCCAAAATTTAATTTACGTTCTTTTGTGTATCCACGTGAGTCCATGTATAATACCATAAGTGATAAATTTTGGACTTAAAACCTCAAAAATCTCTCACAAGTCACATAAGTCCATGTAAACTTCCCCCTCAAAAAGAAAAAAAAAAAAAAAAAAAAAGTCCATGTAAACTTTTGTAAAATAAGATGTCATGAGCAGTGACAGAGTTAGGATTTCAACTCAGGGGAAGATTAAATGACACCTCGATACTCATTATTATGATCATGTTTATTCATAAGCTCAATTAACTACATGTACTTGTGGATATATATATACATAATGTTGAAAGTAAAATAAATTGAGAAAATAAATTAATGTAAGAGTGTTAAAGAATATAATAATATACCTATAAAGTTGTATTAATATTTCAGTGCCTTGAATTCTTTTAAAAAATTTGTAGAATTAAGCATATGTTCTTTTATTTGTTTAAGTAGTTAAAATTTAGATTTATAAAAAGTGTATGAAAGTGTGAAAAATTAGAAGAAAATATGAGTCATGTGAAGGACACAATAAAAATTCACAGCAATTTCACAATATTCCTCAAATTAGCACATCACCTCATACATGTAAGTCATTAAAAAAATTTAAATCATATATTGTGGTTTACATCCTGAATGGAAAGAACACAAAGTAGATTTTTTTTAATGCTCTACACACAAAAAGAAGGTGATTTCAATTTTTTCATCATTGACATTTTTTATGTCTCAAAATACCAATTTGTAATTTGTAGTTTGTAGTTTGTACTATGTACTGTGACCTTGTGAGAAGCAAAGAAATTTTATAATAGTGAATTTAACTATTTAAGTGTCCCGCTAGGAAAAGACAAAAACTAGTATGGTGATTTTTTCCCCGCTAAAAGTAACAAGCCTGATATGTGCAGGGGGGAAACTTAGGCTTTCTAACATCAAACTCTTGTATTATACTATTATATACAAATTCTGACGCAAGTTAGAGCATTCTTGATGGGTAAATGCTATAAATGTTAAATTTAACATGCCAAATGCTATAAATACTAAACAAGCTCCATCAATCCTCTTAATGTTATTTATTTTACAATACAGCTACAGTGGACTGCTATCTTTAGCAGCCCACTATGGTAAAATTGTAAAAAAAAAAAAAATCATTTTATATTCTCTCTTTGTCTTCTTTCTCCAGACTTTCTTTTCTCTCTCTCATTTCCGTTTCTTCCATTTCTCATTCTTGCTCCCATTTCTTTGCTCTCTCTCTCCCTCTGCTCGACGTCTCTGCTTCCCTCTCCGATGAAACCCAGGCCGGAGCATCAAGCCAAGCCGATCTCTATCGCAGTGGTTTTTTATTTTATTTTTTTATTATTATTATTTTTTTTAAGTTTGTGATTTGATGTTAGATTTGGTAATGGTTGTGTGGGTTATGGATTTGGCGTTTTGGGTCGTCGTCTGATGTGCTCCGGTGATGTACTCTGGTGATTTTGTGGGTTGGGTTTGTGGGTCTGAGTTCATGGGTTTGGGTTCATGGGTCTGTGTTCGTGGATCATCGACGTGACCGGCGTGGATCGTCGACTTGATCGGTCTCATCGGCGTGGGTCATCGAGAGGGAGAGAGGGAGAGACAGTGAGACCAAGAGGGAGAGAGAGAGAGAGAGAGAGAGAGAGAGAGAGAGAGACAGTGAGACCAAAGAAAGTGAGGATGAAAAAAAAACAAAAAAAAAAGGAATAAAAAATTATAAAGAAATAATATTTAAATGAAGTTGTAAAAAAAATAGAAGTTTTGATATTTGGAATATTGTAAAATGAGATGTTAAAATAAAAAAAGTAGTGTTTTGAGATTGTAAATGCTAAATTTTTGGCAATTGTTGATGGGAATGCTCTTAGGGGGTAGCTACCCTCTCACCCCCCTGGCTTCGCCCTGGTCATGAGCTATAATAGCCTTATAAATATACATAAATACTATTCATATACAAATCTATTTTTTAATATCTCTTTACTCATATTGAAATCCGTTGAAAATGTAATTAAAAATTGATAAAAAAATAATATTTTAATAAAATATAGTGTAAAATAGATAATTAATTTGATGTAGGTGTTTTTAAAAAGTGATTATATAAAATAGAAAAAGTAAATTCTTATATTAAAATAGATATTATTTTTGTACAAGCTAAAACGAATACTCTACAATGTGTTGAGCATTTACATCAATTCATGCAAAAAATTTATATATTTTAGCACAAGAACTTAGCTACTTTTTCTATTTTACATAATCAATTTTCAAAACATTCTACGTTAAATTATTTATTTTACAATACATTTCATTAAAATATTAATTTTCTTGATTTTTTTAATTGTTTTTTTCTTATTGCAAAGCAATCATTATTCACTCTCTTCTTTCATCCTTGAGATATGTAAAAAAAAAAAAAAAAAAAAATGCAAAATGTATATTGCTAATGTAAATTTACACAGTTACTGTAACAACCATGTATTTTTACACTACTTTGTATGAATTGAAATGAGTGAATTTTGGACTTTGTTAGCTAAAATGTGGTATTTTTATTATTATTATTATATAAGCACTAATGTGAATGCTCCTAACTTGTGTCTTGGAGTAATATTCAACTTCCTAGTTTTGGACATAACGTATGCCTTTCAACTAGAATTGTCCTCTTATGTGTTATTTTTTAAAGAAAATTACACTTTATCCTCCTAAACTATTACCTACATAATATTTGCCCCATAAACTATGAGAATGTACACTTACCCCCTAAACTAGTACTTGTATAACACTTTGCATCCCATCTTATAAATAATAGTTTAGGGAAGTAAGTATACATTGTTATAATTTATAGGGTAAATGTAAAATGGATATAGCTTAAGAGGGTAAAGTATGCATTCTATAGTTTGGGAAAGTAAGTGTAAAAATTGGTATAGATTAGGGGGATAAGTATGCATTCTCATAGTTTAGTGGGTAAGTGTAAAATGTGTATAGTTTGAGCGATAAAATGTAATTTCTCTTATTTTTTGTTGACTAAAAAAAATTAATAGAAATTTGTCTATTCCATTGTAATTACTAATTACCCTCCCACACCATATTATTAAAAAAAAAAAAAAAAAAAACCACTGGCACACGCCAAATTATGAAAATAGGAAGCCAAATCTGTCATTAACAAAATTGATATTTTATGACGGTATGAGAAAACTTGCAATATTTTCTTCTCCTATATACCCTTTAGTGTTAGTTACTTTAATTGTTTTTGTTTTCGGGTATCATCAGCTATTCTTGGCTATTTCATACAGAAAGTCGGTTTAAAACCTTTAGCGGAGATTGGGCCAATTGGCTGCAGAATATACTCTTTAGCATTTTTGGATCATTACAACTGCAAACACCCAGACTTGACATTACCGGAGCAGGTAATCCATCTCCCTTAGGGATTTATACTCGCTCTCTCTTTTTGTTCTATCATACTGTTACAAGGTTTTTCTATGTTTCTGTTATAATATAGACAGACCTGAGTCCTGACAAACGGGTCAGCTCAATTGAATTTAGATTTGATCTAGTCGGATTTCGAAGTAGATCGGATTTGGGCTAGAAACTAATTAGATTAAAACGAGTTGCTATTCTTATGATCTTACCTTATCTTTGTGTCAGGAACCCACTAGTTCCTAAAAGGGATGGATGGGGAATTACGGAAATGAATGAAAATTATATTTGAGTAGACTCGAGGTTCTCACTTCTCATCATCTAAAAACAAGATATTGTCTGTGAGCCTAGGCTTTGGGATGGGTGTAGGCTAGGGTGGCAAATGGGCGAATTGGGACATAAATGGGTTGGGTGTGTAATTACCTATTTATCTATTTATGACCCGTTTGTATATAAATTAATTATCTATTACTAACCCAACCCATTTAATTAGTAACCCACTTATTTAATCCAATATGATTCAAATACCTCTAAAACTACTTGAATACCCTCTTTACTTCAAAAATTACCAAAATACCCTTAAATACCTAAAATGATACAAATACCTCTACACTTCCAAAATTACCAATATACCCTTGGACATTTAAAATTACCCCCAAAATCTCTAAAATGAGCAAAGTACCCATGAAACCTCTAAAATGACCAAAATACTCCTGATATCTCTAAAATCACCATATATGCTTAAAACCCACTAAAATGACCAAAATTATCTCGAAACCTGAAAATTACCAAAATACCGCCCAAAACCTTAAAAATGACCAAAATACCTCCAAAACCTAAAAATGACCAAAATACCCCCAAAACC
>NW_027069664.1:42038-105787 GCF_002906115.3 Quercus suber
ACCAAAATACCCCCAAAACCCAAAAAAAGACCAAAATAACCCCGAAACTCAAAAAAAAAAAAAAAAAAAAAACCAAAATACGCCTAAAACCCAAGAAATGACCGAAATACCCTCAAAACCTAAAAATGGCCAAAATACCCCCGAAACCTAGTAAATTACCAAAATACCCCAAAACCTAAAAATTACCAAAATGCTTCTGAACCCTAGAAATTTACCGAAATAACCAAAAAATCTAAAAATTATTGAAATAACCCTAAAACTAAAAGATGACATAAATGCCCTCGTAACCTAAAAAATGACTAAAATACCCTTAGAATCTAAAAGATGATCAAAATAACCCCGAAACCTAAATAATTACCAAAATTCCCTCGAAACCTAAAAATTATTGAAATTTCCTCGAAACCTCTAAAATAACTGAAAGACTCTTAGAACCTTTAATTGGTCAAAAATATCCTTGAAACATCCAAAATACCCTAAACCTCTATTTCGGTAATTTTAGATGTTTTTGGTGTATTTTGGTCATCTTACATGTTTAGCGGTATTTTGGTCATAATTTGGGTTTCAGGGATTTTTTTTTTTTTTTTTTTAAGGTTTTGTGGTTATTTTGGTCATTTTTTAGGTTTTTGGGGGTATTTCAATGATTTTTTAGGTTTCAAGGTATTTTGGTAATTTTTTTAGGTTTCGGGGTATTTCAGTTATTTTTTAGGTTTTGGATCTATTTCTGTTATTTTTTCGGTTTAGGGAATATTTTGGTAATTTTTTAGGTTTATGGTGTATTTTGGTAATTTTAGGTTTTGGGGGTATTTCGATCATTTTTTTTAAATTCTGGGGGTATTTTGGTCATTGTTTTAGGTTTTGGAGTTATTTTAGTCATTTTTTAAGTCTTGGGGTATTTCAATCATTTTTTAGGTTTCATGGTATTTTGGTAATTTTTTAGGTTTCAGGGGTATTTCAGTCATTTTTTGGGTTTAGGGGGTATTTTGGTAATTTTTTAGGTTTAGGGTGTATTTTGGTAATTCTTAGGTTTCGAGTATATTTCGGTCATTTTTTTAGGTTTTGGGGGTATTTTGGTCATTTTTTAGGTTTTAGGGTGGTATTTTAGTCCTTTTTTTAGGTTTCAGGGTATTTCAGTCATTTTTTTTAAACTTAGGGGGCATTTTGGTAATTTTATGGGTTTTGGAGGTATTTTAGTCATTTTTTAGGTTACGGGGTAATTTGGTAATTTTTTTAGGTTTCGGGAGTATTTTAGTCATTTTATAGGTTTCAAAGATATTTTGGTCATTTTTTAGGTTTCAGGGGTATTTTAGACATTTGATAGGTTTTAGAGGTAGTTTGGTCTTTTTTTTGGCTTTTGAGGGTATTTTGGTCATTTTTAGGTTTATGGGGCATTTTGGTCATTTTTTGGTAATTTTTAGGTTTGGAGAGTATTTTGGTAATTTTTAGGTTTTGAAGGTATTTTGGTCATTTTTAGGTTTTGGGGGTATTTTGGTAATTTTCTTGGTAATTTTTAGGTTTTGTGGGTATTTTGGTAATTTTTATGTTTTGGAGGTATTTTGGTCATTTTTTAGGTTTTAGGGGTATTTCAGTCATTTTTTAGGTTTAGGGGGTATTTTGGTAATTTTTTAGGTTTGGGGTGTATTTTGGTAATTCTTAGGTTTCAAGTATATTTCGGTCATCTTTTTAGATTTTGGGGGTATTTTGGTAATTTTTTAGGTTTCAAGGGGGTATTTTAGTACTTTTTTTAGGTTTCAGGGTATTTCAATCATTTTTTTTATAAGTTTAGGGGGTATTTTGGTAATTTATGGGTTTTAGAGGTATTTTAGTCATTTTTTAGGTTACGGGGTTATTTGGTAATTTTTTTAGGTTTCGAGAGTATTTTAGTCATTTTATAGGTTTTAGAGATATTTTGGTCATTTTTTAGGTTTTGGGGGTATTTTAGTCATTTTATAGGTTTTAGAGGTATTTTGGTCTTTTTTGGGTTTTGGGGGGTATTTTGGTAATTTTTTTGGGTTTTGAGGGTATTTTGGTCTTTTTTTGGTAATTTTTAGGTTTTGGGAGTATTTTGGTAATTTTTAGGTTTTGAAGGTATTTTGGTCATTTTTAGGTTTCGGGGGTATTTTGGTCATTTTTTGGTAATTTTTAGGTTTTGGGGGTATTTTGGTAATTTTTAGGTTTTGGAGGTATTTTGGTCATTTTTAAGTTCTGGGGGTATTTTGGTTTTTTTTTTTTTGGTAATTTTTAGGTTTTGAGGGTATTTTGGTCATTTTTTGGGTTTTTGGGTTATTTTGATCATTTTTTGGTAATTTTTAGGTTTTTGGGGTATTTTGGTCATTTTTTGGGTTTTGAGGGTATGTTGGTAATTTTTAGATTTTTGGGGTATTTTGTTCATTTTTTAGGTTTTGGAGGTATTTTGGTCATTTGCTGGGTTTTCGGGGTATTTTGGTCATTTTCTTGGTTTTGGGGATATTTTGGTCTTTTTCAGGTTTTTGGGGGTATTTTGGTAATTTTCTTAGGTTTTGGGGTTATTTTGGTCATTTTCTGGGTTTTTGAGGTATTTTGGTAATTTTTTGAATTTTGGGAGTATTTTGGTCATTTATTACGTTTCTAGAGTATTTTGGTCATTTTTTAGAATTTTAGATGAATTTAGTAGGTATTAGTGGATTTATCTATTTTGACCATTCTAATTAAATAACCAAATGAGTCTTTACTCATTTAACCTAAATATTCAAATGGGTTGGGTTAAAACTTATCCAAATAAAGTGGGTAATGAGTGGGTTCATGGATATGGGTAAAAATTGCCCGCTCTAGGTATAGCTAATTCTTAACAACATAATTCTCTTTCCTTTGTAGATTTTGTGCGCAAGATGTTGGACAAATTTCCGAACGCAATTATGAAAGCTGATGACTTTGGCTGGACTCCTCTGCATTATGCTGCATATTTTGGCAATTTCGAAGTCGTCAAACTATTTTTGGAAAATAATAATATTTCCCTTGCTTACGAGCGGGACATTCAGGGCATGTCTGCTCTTCACATTTCAGTCATGAAAGGACATTGTGATGTGATGAGCGCAATCATTGAAAAATTTCCATATACTTGTGAATTGTTAGATAACAGAGGTAGGACAGCTCTTCATCTTGCGGCGGAGAGTGGAAGGACACATGCAGTGAAAATATTGCTCTCATCTTTAGCTTTTCAGGATCTCATAAATGTGCAAGAAAACGACGAAGGAAACACGGCTATGCATCTTGCTGCCATCAAAAGGAGATACAAAGTATTGATATTGCTTGCAGGTGATAGGAGAGTTGAAAAAGGTGCTACTAACAAGGAGGGGAAGACCATGGCTGACATTATTCAATTAGATGAGCAGCCTCCGGTGTTTGAAATGGTGTTACTTTGGAGGATTGAAACAACGGTAAGCCTCGTAAAACTATGTTAAATTACTAATTTTTTGCAAAATTTTAAATGATTAAGAAATGGTTAATTTAATCATTTAATTATATATTTCTAAATTATCAATTCTCTCAAAAAATTTAAATTATTGAAAAATGATAAAGTTAATCATTTAACTACATACTTCTAAGTTCAAACAAACTATATGTATGGTTACTATGAAGAAAACTACTTCGGAAAGATTTGAATGGGTGTAGTTGCCACTCCCTGAAAAGTTAAGATGATAAATTATTTTTTAACCTCTTACCTTCTTATTTCTTAGAAAAAAAAATTCCTTTTTACTTCTTTTTAATGTTTTTTTATAATTTTAATTTTTATATTTCACAATAAGTAATAATTACACGGTAATCTAAACCCCTTTGGGAAAATGTCACACTTCTGAATTCCTTTGAAAATATTATAGAGGGGGAGATATTCATATTTGAAAATTGATGTGAATACAATCCCACTTAAATTAACAAATAATTCTATTACTTACATTTGATATGAAAGTATGCTAAAGCATACTTGTACTTTAAAAAAGTAAGAAGAATTAATTTTTAAAAAGTTGTACATAAAAGTTAAAAAAATAAAAACCTAGCTTATACACTTATCCGGTTGGAAACAGTTTATCTAGTTTTTTGCTGAAAATACTGATAAAAGATAAAAATTAAATAAAATAAGTATGTGAATCACATGAAACGCACAAATAATTCTATTACTTACATTTGATGTGAAAGTATGCCAAAGCATACTTGTACTTTAAAAAAGTAAGAAGAATTAATTTTTAAAAAGTTGTACATAAAAGTTAAAAAACCAAAAACCTAGCTTATAAGCTTATTTGGTTGGAAACAGTTTTATCTAGTTTTTTTGTTGAAAATACTGATAAAAGATAAAAATTAAATAAAATAAGTATGTGAATCACGTGGAACGCACAAATAATATGAAAAATAAGCAAAGTTAAATAAAATAAATACGTGACTCATGTGCGACCCACAACTAGTAGGGAAAATAAGCAATACGTTGACTTATAAATGCATCCCAAATGAGTGCTTAGTGTCTTTTTAATATTTACAAGATGAAAAAAAAATTAACCATTTACCAATGGATAGTGGTGGCTCTAGGAATTTTATTTAGGGTGATCACTAAAAAATTTAAATTATCACAATACTTTTCTTGTTACCATTTTTCAAGGAAAAATAAACTTAGAAATTATTTTTATTGAATACTTTGAACAAGTTACAAATTTTATCTTTTTGTTTTATAATAGGTTTTTTGTTGAATAATTTTTTTTACTTCTTGTTGTTTGGTCTTTTATTGTTTTTGTTTGGCATATGTTTTTTGTTATTTGGGCTAATATTTATTGTTGTTATTGAAGCTTTAAAAAAAGGATTAAGGGTTTGTTTGGATACCGCTTATAGCTGAAAACTGAAACTGAAAACACAGTGACAAAATAATTTTTAAATGTGTGAATAGTGTTATGAGACCCAGTTTTAAAGTTGGTTTTGTTGAAAAAAGTAGTTTGTGGGTCTTGTAAACAGTACATGGGACCCACTGTTTTTAAACGTAGACGCAGATGTGCACTAAATAATTTGTATCCAAACTCCACCTAAGAATTATGTTTGGGGCCAGAATTAATTTTGAAGTAATGTTATGTCTATGACATTTTTATAATAAATCTTATACAAAAAACTGTTATTAGTGGGTAAAAAAAAAAATATTGGTATTTGGCCCATATCAGAACCAATAACTACTTACCACATTAAATTTATTGTGAAATTATTGTGAAAATGTTGTGAATGTAGTAGCACTACTCTTATTTTTGTTGAACTCAAATTTTTGTAATTCTTAAGTCAGGGTGTTCAAAGTTTTTATTAAGATAATCACAATAGGTTAGTTTAGCATATAATATTTTTTTCGCAAGTGTGTGACTACCTTGATTTGCATGTAAAGCCGCCCCTACCAATGGATCTGTTTAAAAAGAAGGAAATTTAATTAAGTAATATAGTTGAATATTGATAGCATGTAGAGTAAATGCAGTATATATCAGTGTGTGTGTATATATACTGATATACTAAAGAGAGGATATCATCACGTATATTTGAAGCTTAGTCTTGTAGACAAATTCAATCATAATAAAATATTATTAAATAATGACCAAAATTATTAGGTTTTAAAATTAGAACAAAGTAAAAGGAAGAGGATATGATATTTTGTTGAAGAAAGATGCTAAAATATTAAAAAATTTACTGCATAAAATTTACAATTTGATATGACAATATAAAAGTGATTTGAAATGTTAGGAAAACTTTGATATTACTTTTATGGAAAATGGAAAAGCTTTCAAAATATTAATTACTTTTTTTTTTCATTTCCCATAAAAATTTTATTTAAATAGATTATTAATCAGTTCCCTAAAGACACTCATTAGCATTTCCATTTATAATATAGCATCTCCATATATATTGATTTGTCAAATGAACTCGTCATAGTAAATAGCTAGAGAGAGAAGCTCCTTGGATATGGATTAAAATGTTCGAAATTAAATCTAGCAAATACATATATCAAGTTGATAAGATAGGCATGACTGTGTAGGGACCCGTGCATGTTCCAACTTCCAAGATAGAAATTAATTTACAACTTTAGGTATCTATTTAGCAAATATTATTTTTATCAATTTATTTTACTATTCAGTTTATTTTTGCTATTATTTATTGATCTCATTGCACATTGCACTTTTTGATACTATTATTGAGTCCCTCTAGTTACTTGGATGGTCACTCGAGTCAAAGTCACAGTTACTTGCAAAGGTGCTCAAGTACTCAAAGCTGCTAATGGAACTGCTACTCGAGTCAATGCGGCGGGATAGAGGCGAAGTTTTACTGAGTTTGGAGCAAGAGGTTGAGAGAGAGACTACGAAAAAGCGGATTGCTGAGAATGAAGGACATGAACAATTTAAAGAGTCACAGTGGATAGAACCTGCTGCAAAGGTCCAGGGAGGAACGGGTGCAGCCGATAATATTGTAGATTTTGAGGAATTGAAAAAATACAATGTAGTGGTAATGACACTCATTACAACTGTCACCTTCGCAGCAGCCTTCCAAGTGCCTGGTGGATACGACGGCAATGGGAAGGCAAATTTAGTTGAAAGCACATACTTCAGATTTTTTCTGATATTTGATATGTTTTCATTTTGTTCCTCAGCTGCCTCAATGTTTATTTACTTTGCCACGTCTGTAATTCAGAAAAAGGCCTTTGTTCAGAATATGGTACTGCGGGGAGCAGCGTTGCTCATTTCGATCTCCCTTGCATTCATGATCCTAGCCTTTTTGGCGGGCGTAGCAGCAGTCTTGGATGAAAAATCAAGTGCCTTTCATTTTCAAGCTGTAGTGTATGGCCTTGATTTCCCCTTACTCCTGTCGGGGATTATCTGCTCTCTTTTAATAATTATCCGTTCCTTCAGTAGGAACAAATTGTTACCACCGATAATACCGTGATCACCATTTCATCGTCTATCTATTTCAAGGGGGCTCGTAGTCTCAGCACCTGAATTCGTCTTGTCATTTCTCCCTCACCACCGAATGATTCCTTTCCGGCAACTCTTCCGCAACCCATGTGCTCTGGCTGGCAGGTTGTTTTATAAGTTCTGTTTCTTTGTAATGCGATTTGGTGTACGGACCTTTACATTCAGTCCTTTTTGGACACGAAAATAAATGATAGATTGGAACCTATATATTAGTTTTCATGGATCGAATTAAGGAGATTGATTGTTCTTGGTTTGTGAACAACGTACTGATCATTTTCTAAGATATATTGCCAAGTCTCTTTGTTCAATATTATATGTAATTGAATTTTTCTTCCTCGTCAGGTGATATTGCTTGGTTCTGCTATATCAAAATTACCTGTGGAAGTGAAGGAAGCTTGAGCAAGACAGTTATAACTTATCGTCCTCCTTCTTATGATGAATTCTAATTCCTTTGAAATGTATGCTATATATGAAACAATATCTAATTAACAGGAGTTCAGTTTATTTGAACCTGAAGGGGAAGTAACCAGATGAATCAATATAATCCTTAATAGGAAGGTCGATTCTATTTAATTAGGCACCCCCCATAATATTGTCTATAACAACAACTTAACATTGCTGGAGAATAAATTCAAACCGTATGTGGTGTAAACACCCTTGTTTACATCTCCAATAAATGAATGACACCTCAGATTTGTACAAATATAAGAATAGATAGAAATACACCAGATCACAACCCTATTAACTCATATTTTCAAAACAAAATAGTCAAAAAAAAAAAAAAAAAAAACTATTGTCTTGCCCATTTAAAACTGTCTGCCGCTGTCAAATCCGCCATCGAAGCTTGACAACCCGAGAAGATGGGTTTGAAGAAGCATAGCACCGCAATGAAGCGAGTTGCAGAAGAGAGAGAGATCTTCTTCCCTCTGCAGAGAACTCCTCCATTGAATAGCTTCATGCTCGAAGACAAGCTAGCTAAGGTTTCTCATGGCCAGAAATGATGATGGTTGAGAAATGAGAATGAGGACCATTGGATCAATTAAGGTTATAAAGGCTTGATTCTCTTCTAGAAGTGGTAAGTTAACAAAATTAACAAAAGTGCATGGGGGAGAAGCTCCATGTATGGTAAGGGCATCCTTACATATATTAGCTAGCTTCTCAAAAGATATGCTTAATCTTCATGTTGAGGAATTTATTCAATAGACTCCTACAATTAGAAAGTAAAGGTTCCTAACTATCATTTGGAGAGAGTTATTCATGAGCTAGCTCAACTTCAAATAAAACATCGACTTCAAATCAATAACTTGAATTTTATATTTTTCAACAAACAAATGGTATATTATTAAAAATCCTAGCTATTCTTAGCATGATATTGGAGAATCTCATTGCTAATACTCAAGCAAGCATGAAAGTATGCTTGTGTATTCATTCATCGGTTAATCGAATATGTAATTAGTGGAAACTTATGACTTCTAAAAATGAATGAGCTATCAAGAGTTTTGTTTACTTATGAATAACATTACCTAGCATCTCTATAAATGGAAAGGACCTCAATTCAATTCCCTCTCTATTGTTGTAAGCAAGAAAAATTGAAAGGAGTCTAGGGTTGAGGAAGTTTAAATTAATTAACCAAACTTTGTTTCCCAAATGGTTTTGTCATGTTAACGTGTATAATATTATGGGCTTTAGGCTAGTTAGGTTACTTATATAGGACACATATTTACTTGTACTGCACACACATGCCTCCTATATAAAGGCACCTATGTATATTCTTTTATCAAGAAATACAATACAATTACATTCAATATTTCTAACATGGTATCAGAGCCACTGCTTTGACCTTTCTCTTTGCAGTCAGTCTCTCTTGATGTTACTCCACCCTTATTGCTTCCACCGTCACAACAGTCACTGCAGCCACTCAATGTTGAACCTCCGACGTCTCCCAACCGTTGTCCTTGGGTTCCGGGCCTGCAGCCGCCGTCGTTGAGGAGTCCTGCACCACACAGACATTGCAATCACTGTCTCCGTCGTGCAACTTGCTCCGATAACTTAGTGACGTCATTCTGCCACGTCACCTAGGGCTGACGTCATCATCCACCCTCTGCTGACGTCACCTCCAAGCTAGTTGACGTCATCGTTGATCGACCGTTGACCAGTGTTGACTGGACCGTTGACCTTGACCGTTGACCAGCGTTGACTTTGATTGAGGGTTGACTTTGACTGTTAACTTTGACTTTTGCAGTCCAGGTTCTCCTTACCCAGTTTTTCGCGTAAATTTCATTTTTGCAATATGTTTTTTGCATATTGTGTCTTTAATGGATAAAAGTGATATTTTTCTTCCTCGCCCCATCAATAATATATTGGAGGGGAATAAGAATTACTTATCTTGGTCTCAAGCTATGCGCAGTTTTCTTAAAGGTCGCATGCTCTGGCATTATTGTACTAGTGCAATTACTATCCTATCAAGGGGGCAAGTGAAGAAGATGCTGCCTTCCTCAGTCGCATGATTTAATGGGATAGTCAAACCACATGATCCTCACATGGATTCGGAACACTTCCATTCCTTCCATCTTCAATCTGTTAGGCAGTTTTGATGATGCAAAATCAGCATGGGATATGTTGGCAAAAGGTACTCTACTACTCACGGATCCATGAAATATCAGTTACTGGTTGAATTGCATCAAATTCGACAAGAACTAGGGCAATCCATCAATGACTACTATGATCAGCTTCGCTTCATTTGGGACAAATTGACCTTTCTGATCCAATTTGGGCATGCTCAAAGGATGCTCAGCAATATGCTATAGTTAGAGATACATTTCGTCTCTATGAATTCCTGATGTCACTTCACAAGGACTTTGAGCCTATCCGAGGTCAGCTTCTTAATCGCAGTCCTCCTCCCTCTCTGAATACTGTTGTAAACGAGTTGGTTAGAGAAGAAGCTCTTCTTGCAACCCTTCAAGCCCAAAATAAGTTCAATTTTTTGCTATTACTCCTTCTGCTCTCCCATTGAGCAACCTCAGCAATCAGGTGATTCCTCTGGCTCTAGCAATCGTCGCAAGCAGACCAACAAAAAGTTCTACAATTATTGCAAGTGTCTTGCCCACACCATTAAGAATTGTTACCGTCGCAACAAATCTACTGCTGCTGTTGCTAATACTGAGCCTACTCCGGCGATGCCTTCCATTTCAGCTGAGTCCCAGTCTTTTAGATCCACTATCAACCTCTCCCCACCGAACTACAGGAGATAATAGCTCAGGCTATTCGTGTGGCTGGTAATGCATCTCTTTCCACTGCTCTCTCAGTTTTACCCAGTAAGTCTCGAACTTGGCTTTTTGATTCTGCCTGTTACAATCACATGACACCTCACTCGTCCTTATTCTCTAAACTTGACCCTGCACCACATCTTCTTAATATTCATATAGCTGATGGTTCACCATGCATGGGAATAGTCTAGGTTTTGTTTCGACCTCTAATCTCTCTATTTCTGGGGTCTTCCATGTACCTGACCTATCCTATAATTTGTGCTTTGTGGGACAATTAGCTGAACTAGGATATTACCTTATTTTTACTATTTTGGGTGTATTGTGTAGGATTCGAGGACGGGGCAAGAGCTTGGGACCGGTCCTAGGGTTGGGCGTATGTTTCCCGTGGACAATCTTCATCTTCCACCTATTACTCATGTTTGTTGTTGCTACAACTGCTGCGGTTTCTTCCTTACGTTCTCTCACACTTTGACATTCTCGTCTTGGTTATGTACCATCTTCTCGGGTACAACAGTCAGCTTCTAAGGGTCTGTTGGGTTCTATGTCCAAGACAATTTTAATTGTACTTCATGCCAGTTAGGAAAACAGCCAGCTTTACCTTTGAAAATAGTGAATCTATCTCTAATAGTATTTTTGAGTTAATTCATTCTGATGTTTGAAGACCTTCTCCTGTTACTAGTATTGGTGGATCTCAATATTTTGTTGTTTTTATTGATGATTATTCTCGTTATAGTTGGATCTTTCCTATGAAATCTCGTTCTGAAATCTTACCAATATACAGTAATTTGCGAAAATGGTTGAAACACAATTCTCCAAACATATCAAAACTTTTCAATCTGATAATGCCTTGAATATACTCAATATACTTTTCAAGTTCTGTTACATTCCTATGGTACTGTACATCATCTAACTGTCTAGGTACCTCTCAGCAAAATGGTCGAGCCGAAAGAAAACTTCGTCATATTCTTGACATTGTTCGTGCTCTTCTTCTTTCTGCTAAAGTTCCTACCCCATTTTAGGGTGAAGTCGCTCTTTATGCTGTTCATGCTATTAATCGCCTTCCAAGCGTTGTCATCCATAATCAAACTCCGTATGAGCGCCTTTTTGGGTCACCCCTGACTATCATTACCTTCGCTCCTTTGGATCTGCTTGTTTCGTTCTTCTTCAGCCTTATAAGTACAACAAATTTGAGCCTCGATCTAGACTTTGTTGTTTCCTTGGTTATGGCAAAACTCAAAAAGGGTATCGGTGCTATGACCCTGTCTCTCATCATCTTTGTGTTCCCGTAATGTTGTCTTTTGGGAACACGCTTGTTTGTTGAACTCTCTCACTTTCAATCTTCCCTGACCAACTCCTCTGTTTTAGAAATCTTTCCAAATGAGTCTCTTGTTCCTTCTATAGATACTCTTGATCCTCCTTTGGACTTCTCTATCCAATCTCCGGATATTTTTTATGATTCTCCTAGACAGGTTGAAGATGAACAGGTTGATGATGAACTACCCACCTTGAGCCTGGGTCCCTGCTCTTGCTTCGCCTGGTAATCCTCCACAAGACATTCCACCTCCCCACTCAACCGGGTAAGATCCATTCCTGCACATTTACTTGACTATCATTGTTACACTGCCCTTACTACACTCCATGAACCTCAAACCTATCGTGAGGCCTCCATTGACTCTTTATGGCAGATTGCAATGAAAAAGGAAATTGATGCATTAACCAAAAACCATACCTGGGATCTAGTTACTCTCCTCCTGGACAGTCTGTGGTTGGTTGTAAGTGGATCTATAAGATCAAGACTCGCTTTGATGGATCCACTAAGTGCTATAAGGCTTGTCTTGTTGCAAAAGGTTTTACATAGGAGTATGGGATTGATAATGAAGAGACTTTTGCTCCAGTTGCCCGTATCTCATTTGTTCGTACCCTCTTAGCTATTGTTGCTGCTAGTAAATGAGACCTTTTTCAGATGGATGTTAAAAATGCCTTCCTTAATGAGGATCTGAATGAAGAAGTTTATATGCAACCTCCTCTTGGTCTTTCTATTGACACAAACAAAGTTTGTCACCTTTGACTAGGGATAGCAATTTTTGCCCGACCTGCGGGTACTCGGCCCAGCCCGACCCTAATGGGCCGAGTTTTACCCGATCCGATTAGAAATAGGGTCGGGTATGGGTTTAAAAAAAAAAAACCTGAAGTAGGTCCAAGTTAGGTTCAGGTTTTATTAAAAAAACCCGAGACCCAACCCGAAACCCAGTCCAAAACCCGGCCCGATAAAAACCCGGTACCCCTAAATTACCAAAATACCCTAATATATATATATATACCTATAATCTAACCCTAACTAATCCCTCATTATTTCACTCTTCACTCTTCAGCACAACAGCCCACTCATTTCAGCTCACTCAATCCGTGTACCACAGTCCCTCTCCCTCATTTCAGCTCACTCCCACACTCCTCCCTCCCTCACACCTCAGTCCGACCCTCCCTCTCCCTTAGCTCAAGCTACTCAGTCCGACCCTCCCACACTCCCTTAGTCATTGAGTCAGTCATGCCTCCCTCAGTCCTTGATTAGCTTCAACCTTCAAGTACTAATCTCAAACCGCAGTTTGGGTATCCAAAGTCTATTTCTTGTTTCCCTTTTTTTTTCTTTTTTTTTTTTTCTCTGTTAACCGGGTAACTATTCTTGATTACTACCAACTTAACAACTTTAAATTACTTTGCTCTATGTTTAAACATCATGTTTGTTGGGGGATCTGATGTGCTTGTTTTAGTTTTCATTACTTGCTTTGCTCATAATGCAACGAACTTTGGTGGTATGAGCTAGTTCGGGTTTTTTTTTTTTTTTTTTTTTTTTTTTTTCCTTCAAATTTTTATGTTATATTTGTCTAATTATGCAAAATAAGTTACTTCAATGATAGAATTTGTGTATATTTATGTGTGTGTGTGAGAGAGAGTGGAAATTGATTATTGAGTTTTATATTAATTTTGGAAATATATTACCTATGAGCTAATTTAACTTAATCACTGAGGATCTTGGACTTTCGGTTTCAGAGGTGTGAATCTATATTTCTTCTTCTTTATTTTTTTTATTTTTTTATTATTATTATTTTATTTTTTTTTGTGATTTGGATTTTGTCTTATACAAGTTTCTGAAGAAGAAAAGATATATTGACTTCATTGACTTTTTCTTTTTATATTACCTATGTTATATTTTTCTTTTTTCTTTTTCTTTATTGAGTTTTTTTGTTGTTGTAATGTTTATGGTTTGCTTAACTTCAAAATTTAATTACGAGACCAAAAAGAAGAAAAGATAAACAATAGCATTATATTGTTCTCCTTTTCAACCTTGGTTGGCCGGCTCAAATTCTTTAGCTTCTATGAAACTATGTGCATTAATCCTCCCAAACATTTGTGGTGTAGCTCAATATGCATGCTGAACAGTGCTGACATGATAGATTATGTCCTTATAAAGTCTAAATTTCTACTTATAATAATCTCATCAAAATATGACATACATTTTATGATGAATTTTTATTAATTATATAAATGGTTAAATAGGGTTTGATTTTATGTTTATTGGTTGAGTTAATTGTAACTTCATTCTATCATTGTGTACTATTGGTGTAAGGCTGAATTTTTACTCTGTTAATTTGATTCACATTGATTTGGATTTGATGTCAATCATAAATTAACTCTGTTTGAAATTTATTTTCAAATTAACTATGTTAACTTGCATTTCTTGTTTTCTTATTGTGATTTTGTGTTTGTTGGGAATGCAGAGCCTAAAACGAAGATGGAAGACATAAACACAGACATAAACAAGTCTGGTTCTTCCTTGCCAAGTGGCTCTCCCTTAAGAACCGGACGTTGTCCCTTGCCAACTATGCAGTCTCCTTCGCCATTTTCATGATCACTCTCGCTATTGTCGCCTCGCAGCTCATCCTCAGGATTACCATCACCTTTATGCCCATTAAACAATGAGTAAGTGTTTGAATTTGTTGTTAATGATGTTTAATTTGTGAATTTGTGCCTATTAATTAATGAGTATGTGTAATAATAAATTTGTGATAATTTGTTTTGATTCTAACTCTTAAACTTCTGAACCAATTAGGAGTCCGAAATCCCCAACGGTAGACTTAGAGGTAGAGGAACAAGAAGGGAGTTAAGGGAGTCTAGGGACAGAGGAAGAGAGAGAGCAAAAGCCTACAAATGAGGACTTGGATACAAGTAAAAAAAGAAAGACTACATCAGATGTTTGGGCTCATTTTATAAGGAAGAAAGTTGAAGGAAAAGTTAAAGCCCAATGCCATCATTGTGGCAAACTTTACTTGGGTGATTCTAGCCAAGGTACAACCCATTTGCGTAATCATTTGGCAAGATGTCCATGGATGAAGTATAAAGATATACGACAACAAGTTTTAATTAAACAACAAAATAAGGTGGACAAAACTACGAGTTGAAATACTTACCAATTTGATCAAGCTAGAATGAGGAATAAGCTTGCTCGTATGGTCATCCTACATGAATATCCCCTTTCAATGGTTGATCATATTGGGTTTAGAGAATTTGTGACTGATCTTCAACCTATGTTTAAATTTGTCATAAGAAATACTTTGAAGAGTGACATTCTTAAAATCTATGATAATGAGAGGGAGAAAGCTTTGAAGATCACGGACAAGAATGGAAGTAGGATGACAATTACAACTGATATGTGGACTTCAAGTAACAAAAAGAGAAGGTTTATGGTCATTACCGCACATTTTATTAACCATACTTGGACGTTGCAAAGCCGGGTTTTAAGGTGATTTTTTTATCTATAAATTGAATGTTAAAGACTTTACATTTAGAATGTTTATTGAGTTATGTTAAATTGAATGTTTATTTAGTTATGTTATAATTATTTCTATTATTTTTCTAGGTTTGTTTATGTTCATTCTCCACACACGAAAGATGTCTTTGCTGAAGTCCTTGTTGATTGTTTTTTAGAGTGGAACATTGATAAGAAGTTGTCCACAATAACCGTAGATAATTGTAGTACTAATGATGCCATGATAAGACTTCTCTTGAATAAGTTTGATACTAGTTCTCTTATGTTGGGTGGGTTTATGTTGCATATGAGTTATGCTGCACATATTTTGAATTTGATTGTTCAAGATGGGTTGTCTCTTATTGGTGATGGTATTGAAAGGATTAGTGATAGTGTAATTTATTGGACTGGATCACCAAAAATGAGGCAAAAATTTGAAGAAAATACACGTCAATTGCATGTTTAATGCACCGAAGAGTTAGTCTTAGATTGTAAAACTCGTTGGAATTCAACTTACTTAATACTTTCTACTGCATTGATTTATAAAAAAAATTTCTCGCGATTGGCTGAACGTGAAACATCTTATACTTGTTTGTCATATGATCATGATTGGGAGGTAGCCAAAGATATTTGTGGAAGGTTGGAGTTGTTTCATAGTGTGATTGAGTTTTTCTTTGGTTGTAAGTATCCAGTATCCCACAACTAATATGTATTTTGCTTTGGTGTGTGAGTTGAAAATTGCATTGAATAAATGGAGTTTGTCTTCAAGTGAGATGATAAGTACGATGACAGAAAGCATGCTTGCTAAATTTAATTCTTATTGGGCTAATGTTAGTGTTGTTATGGCTGTTGCTGCTATCTTAGATCCAAGATATAAGATGAAGTTATTGGAGTTTTATTATCCTAACATTTATGGTGATAATTCTGATTTGGAGATTGAAAAAATTAAGAATCTTTGTTATGATTTGCTTGATGAGTATGAAGATGTAGATGAGTCTTTTGTAGGTAATGAAGGAAGTTCTCATATGCCTGCAAGTATTTCAAATCAAGTGGCACAAATAAAATTTAGGTTGATTGGGTCAATGTCAAGGTTTGATGGGTTTGTGAACAATAACTCAAGTAGTTCAAAGAAACATGGGAGTGGTAGAATGAAATTTGATCATTTCATTGATGAGGGAGTGTTGAAGAGGAGTGAAGACTTTAATATTTTGGCATGGTGGAAAAGTAATGGTCTCAAGTATCCTGCTTTACAAAGGATTGTAGGAGATATTTTAGTCATTCCCGTCACAACTGTTGCTTCAGAAGCTACCTTTAGCATTAGTGGGAGACTTTTAAGTCCACACCGTAGTAGGCTACATCCCAAGACTATAGAGGCAATGATGTGTGCTCAAAATTGGTTATGGAGTGAAATCAACGGTTAGCAATTGTCTAATTTCTATTTATAAAATCAAAATTGTGTTTTTATATTTGCTAGTTACAATTTGATGAAGTTTATTCCATTTTTTAATTCATTGTTATTGTAGGTTCTTCAACTATATCTGGAGATAGTACATTTCAATCCATTCTTGATGATGGGGAGCCAAATGAAGATGATGGGATTTGTGCCACAATTGATGAGAGTTGTATCACAATTGATGAAGATTATGAATTAATTTAGTAGCTTTTTTATTTTCTTAGACTTGTTTCCTTAATTTGTTGGTTTGTAATTATTCTAGACTTGTGAGATTTAGTTTGTAGCTTTTTAATTTCTTGGACTCGTTGGACTTTTGATACTTATTTCTTTGACTTGTTGGATTTATTTTATTTTAATGTTTAGCTGGTGATTTTAGTTATGATTTTTTTGATTAATGATTAAATGGTTATCTTAGCTAGGTAATTTATTGATTTAAAATCTTAGTTATGATTTATTGAATTATGATTATGATATTAGTTATGGTTTATTGATTTATAGATTTATAATTAACAGGTGATTTATTGATTTATGATTAGTAGCCTATGATTTGGACTGATTTAGCATTTGGGCCACGTTAATTATCTGGGCTTGAATTAGAATATGCAGGCTTAATGTAGGCAAAATCTGGGCTTTAATTAAAATCTAGGCTTAAATTTTTTTTTTTTTGGTTGGGCCACAAATTGGGCCCAATTCCTAAACAGGGCTCACGAGGCCCAGCTGGGGCGGATCTAGGCCCTAGAAAAAAACCCGGTACCCTAAATGGGCCGGGTCCAGGCCACGGGTCTTGCCCTGCGGGTCGGGTCTGGGTATGGAAAAACCCGATCCGTTGCCATTCCTACCTTCAATGTGTACTTTATGGCCTTAAACAAGCTCCACGAGCTTGGTTTGCCAAGTTTAGCTCCACCATCTTTCGCTTGGGTTACACTGCCAGTCCTTATGATTCTGTCCTATTTCTTCTTCGCAATGATAAAGGCACCATTTTGCTTCTCCTATATGTGGATGATATGAATATAACTGGTGATGACCTTAGTGGCATTCAATTTCTTAGTCAGTAGTTTGAGATGAAAGATCTTGGACATCTCAACTATTTCTTGGGTCTTGAGATCACTCGTTCCATAGATGGTCTTTATATTACTCAAGCCAAGTATGCATCTGACCTTATGTCTCGAGTTGGACTCACTGACAACAAAACTGTTGACACTCCAGTTGAACTTAATATGCATCTGACACCCTTAGGGGAAAAACCATTGTCTAATCACTCTCTTTACAGATGATTGATTGGTAGCCTAGTTTATCTCACCGTTACTCGTCCAGACATTTCCTATGTTGTTCATCAGGTGAGCTAGTATTTGTTTGCTCCACGATCGACTCACTATGCTACTGTTCTACTCATTCTACGATACTTGAAGGGCACTGTCTTTCATGGCCTTTTCTACTCAGCTTAGTCTCCTCTTGTACTCCGTGCATTTTCTGATGCTGATTGGGCAGGCGATCTTACTGATCGCAGGTCCACTACGGGTTATTGCTTTCTTCTTGATTCTTCTTTGATTTCTTGGCGAAGTAAGAAACAAACTTTTATGGCCTGCTCTAGTACTGGAATAGAATATCGTGCCCTTGCTAATACCACATTTGAGCTTCTTTGACTACGATGGCTTCTTAAGGATTTAGATGTATTCACATCCTCTGCTATTCCTCTTTATTGTGACAACCGTAGTGCCATTCATATTGCTCACAATGATGTCTTCCATGAACGGACTAAATACATCAAGATTGATTGTCATTTTATCCGTTCTCATCTTGTCCATGGTGCTCTCAAGCTCTTCTCAGTCTCCTCCAAAGATCAACTTGCGGATATCTTCACCAAGTCACATCCTAAGAGACGCCTGCATGATTTGGTTGACAACCTCAAGCTGGTCTCACATCCGCTTTGAGTTTGAGGGGGGCTGTTAACGTGTATAATGTTATGGGTTTTAGGCCCAGTTAGGTTACTTGTACAGCACACATATTTACTTGTACTGCATACATATGCCTCCTATATAAAGGCACCTATGTACATTCTTTCATTAAGAAATACAATACAATTACATTAAGTATTTCTAACATGTCACAATGCTAAAATCCAATCCTTTTGATTTTTGACTCATTAAAACAAAATAGTTTCCACAAATCATATATCGTTTCCAGCCAATCCAAGAGTACTAATTCTTAGGCTTGGACTAAAATTATTGCAGAGAGAGATTTGCTAGTTTGTCAAGCCACATGATGAGTTGGAAATGGGAAATAAAAATCACCCAAACCGATTTCCTATCACAACTTTGTAATGACCTTGCTAATAAGTTAAACTTGCTACAGGGGAGGTGGAAATGAATTTTGAACTTTATGGTAAGGATTCTATCAAGGATATTTAATTTTTTTCCAGTCTTGAAGGTAAGTGAGGCCTATGATCAAGTAATACTATAGGCTCCATTCGATGTCAAGACAATACTGGTGACCAAGGGATACCAATTATTAAGTGAGGAAAGGAATTGTTAAACTAACAAAAATCATAAAATGGATAATTCATGGGAAAATAAAAATAAAAACTTAATAGATAAATACAATATAAGAAATATATATCTGAGTAAGCAGATTACATCGTGACTCTTTGTGGCTATTTTTAGTGAAGCTACGCATGAAGGATTTGGACTCTGCTCTGTTCTACATGCGGATATGATTAACCTGCAACAAACCTTTATGATGTTTACCAATGGATTAATTAAGATTGATGAATCAAGAAAATTCACCAATGAATCGCACGAAACTCCTCTCACTTCGTATACTAACTTGCACGAAACAAAAGAGAAAACCTATCGAAGAACACCGGTGTGGTGCCGGCCAAACACCATCCGAAGGTTAAGTCAGAAAGTATGCTCACAACTCTAGAGTGCTAGAGAGGGTTAATTATGCGTACCCTGGCTTGTGAGGGTATTGGGGTTTTTATAGTGGCTTGAGGTTGACATCCCTTCCTTGGCGCGGAAGTCTTTTCCTTATAGGACTCTTCTTGTAGAATCCTAAATGTGATGAATAAGTCTCCTCCTTATGCGGAAGATTTTTACCAAGTATAGAAGATTTCCGGAGTCCTACTAGCGCAAGGATTCTATTTGGGCCCTTATGAGAATGGGTCAAAATATCCCCCATTAGGGGC
The DNA here is from genome assembly GCF_002906115.3 of Quercus suber. Taxonomy (NCBI): domain Eukaryota; kingdom Viridiplantae; phylum Streptophyta; class Magnoliopsida; order Fagales; family Fagaceae; genus Quercus; species Quercus suber. The sequence continues at coordinate 61,702 of NW_027069664.1, forward strand.
TCAGCAGGCCCATGGACAACTTAGCCCACCATTCTTCACTCCGTCCATATCCGGCCCGTTCACATCAGGTTCATCCAATGGGGGCCCGTGCAAATGATGGATCCGTTCATTCGGGCGTAAGCGGACCATATTCGGTCCGTTCAGTCACATAAGATATTCCAAGATATTTTTCCCCTTTCAGTTGCCCCCTCACCCGATGGGTCCGTCAGCAATTATGAACGGACGCATGGGGTGACGGTTAAAAAACTCGGTACGCTTGTCTGTAAATTTTCATCCGTACATTGCTGAATCAGGAGCTGACGCATTAATGTAATGTGCCAAATGTCAATCTGTCAGTGGCTGTTGTTTTGGAACGAGGCGTCGCGTCGTCTTCCGTGCACTCCCAGTATAAATATCAGTCCTCCGTCTCTCATTTCTCCACTTGCTGCTGGAAGAGATTTGTCAGAGCGAGTCCGTCACGTCTGTCAGAGCACAATCCGTTCACTCAAGCATCCGTCGCTCGTCGCATCCTACTCCAAGCTTCTGGTGAGTTATTTTATATCCGTCCTTTCTTTTTCCTTTTGCATTTACTCCATGTGTCCATCGTTATTTCCAACCCCGTCAGAGTCTTAGGTTTTGTCGTTACATGTAGGCCATGTCTAGTGCGTCAAGTAACCAGTCTGTCGTTCCCGACGGGGTGGATTACGAAGGGGTTTACCTGTCAGGTCCCAAAGACCACGACATCCCGAGCGACAGTAGTCCGTCATCATCTTCCTCGTCCTCAACACATGAGGGCCTGGAGATGATCGAAGTCCAAGAGGTGTCAGACGACGAAGAGCAACTAGTGAGGTCCGTCGTGGGGGTTGATGGACTTAGGGAGTTCGTCCTACCCCCAGAATGGACGGTCCATGCCTTCACGTCAACCATCAAGGAGGGTCACTTCAATACCCTTAGGGACCGCTACCAGATTCCAGACCACATCCCACTCCGTCTACCATATAAATCAGAGAAATGTTATTACGAAGGAGTTGACGGAGTGGGTGTGTACGAGCAAGTGCTTAAGGCTGGTCTGAGGTTCCCGTTGAGTTCGCTACACCGCGAACTTTTAAACTATCTAGGCATCTCCGTCAGCCAGGTGTCCCCCAATGCCTGGAGAGTCTTTATTGCCATGGAGGTCCTATACAGAGCCATGTCGGATGGAGCGAGGAGGCTTTCAATAAAGGAGTTCCTCCATTGCTACCGTCCAGATGAAATCGACAAGTCGAGGGGCATGTACAGCTTTGTCCCTAGGAGTTCCGTCCTGAAGGTCATTTATGAGACCCCGGACTCAAATAGGGACTGGAAGAGTCGCTACTTTTTTATGGAAGGAGAGGACTGGATGTGTCATCCAGGGGAGACAGATTTCATGCCTGTCGACACAGTTTGGGGCATTTTAAACTTATCTGGTATGGTCCATCATAAATTACTCCGTTCATTTATGTAATTTGTAGTGTTTCTAACCTCCGTCTTCTATTTTGCAGTTCGACGGCATCCCCAAGTTACACTTGAGGAATTTAGTTTCCTTGAGAAAATTTTTTCCAAGACAACACCAGAGGAGAGGACGTGGGCCAAGCTCGTCAACCTCAATACTATCCATTGGTATTGCGACGGTCCCGAGCCCTCCCCGGCGGCCTTAAAGTACGAGAAACAGACCCGTCTGCGTAAGTCCGTCCACCTCATGCCCTTTCACTTCTTTTTTTGTATCATTATTATTGCCCCTTAATCCGTCATCCTTTTTCAGAAATGGAAGATGCCAAAAGACGAGCGGCCATAAGACTTCAAGCTGCGAAGAACAAGCAAGCCGGGACGGACCCCATGGGGACGGGCTCTAGTAAGCCCTCTCTAAAACGGAAGCTGCTCGTGAAGAGCAACCATCCGCCTAAGCAGCCCAAAGTCCCTTTGGACCCAGTCCTCGGCTTGATGGCTGAGGGGAGTAAGTCAGTACCTCCGGCCAAGCACGGCAAAGGCAAGGGGCTGATGACGGGTCAGCCAGGTGAGCAGAAAAAACCACCCGTCTTGCTTCGTGAGGATTCCAAGTATGCCTTGGAAAGGATGTCGTCGATCATCACTACCGACGACTACGAGGATCTTAGAAATCACTCGACGGAGGCGATGGGAGAGACGGGCCTCTTCAGCATTGCCCAGGTAATGGTCCGTCATCCTTATTCCATCCGTTCACCAATTTTTGTCTTATATTTTGTTAACTTATTTTCATCGACCTCAGGCCATGATCATGACGAAAGGCCTCATGGGACGATGTCTCAACCATGAGACGACCATTGGCCGACTCCGTGAGAAAGCCAAGATGACGGAGGGGGAACTGCTTGACCTGAAGGCCTGGAAGGTCACCCAGGAGAAAAAACTGAGGATGGTTGAGAAGGCCCGGGATGAGGCCGTTCAGATGGTGGAAGGTCTGAAAAAAGATTTAGTGGACAAAGACAATGAAGTCCGTCATGCCAAAGAGGACGCCGTACGCGAGTACCGTGACTCCAACGAGGTTATTGCAGAGCTGAGTCTGGTTTATAATGACGGGTTCGACGATGCCCTCCGTCAGGTGAGGAGGTTGTACCCAGAGCTAGATTTGTCCACCGTCTCTGTCTCAGCCCCGGAGCCGTCCACTGCCCAGCCCGCTCAGACGGAGGACACTGATGCTCTCTTTGACGAGGATGGCCTTGTCCGCAAAGCTCCACTGGATCACACTGCTGCGGACAGCAAGGCAAAAGATGTTAAGGACCGTCCATATGAGGAGGGAGACGAAGCATGATTTAATTCGCTTTGTAATAACGTGGTTTTTTTTTTTTTTTGGAGTAAGTGTGGAACAATTTATAACACCTGTTTTGTTTTTCGGGGTTTATTTATACATTGACCGTTCAGCACGCTTATTTCATGCTGGGTCCGTTGACCTTCTGTTTTATTTCTGTGGAATGCATGTTTTTATTTTTAACGTATTTTCATGCTTAAGTGAGCTCCGTCCTCCTTATTGTGGTACCTCATTTCATGGCTTGCCTAGCTAAGGGCCGTCATCCCTTTGGATGATTTGTGTGGCTTGGAGATATTATTTGCTTTTGAATGGTTTGAACATGTCCGTTTTGTATAATCTGAATCCATTCGTCGGGTAGACCGTTTATTGAACATGTCCATTAGGCATAATTCGAATCTACCCGTTAGGTAGACTGTTTTTTGTACCACTCCGTCGGGTATCTTACTTAGTTTCCCTTTGTGATGTCCGTCCAACTAGTGGATGCTGTCCTGGGTTTGCCTATTACACGGACTCAGTAGTATCCGTCTATTTGGGTTGACCTGTCCGTTTATGGACGACGCTACGAGTCCGTCCACTAATCGGCTTAAAGGTTTTTATCCTCATGGGATGGTCCGTCCATTTCGGGGATAATCTGATTTAGTTTGCCCATTATCTGGACTTAAGTTTTCATCCTCTTGGGATGATCCGTCCATTTGGTGGACAGTCTTATCTATCCGTCCATTACATGGACTTAAGTTTTCATCCTTTTGGGATGATCCGTCCATTTGGTGAACAGTCTTATTGGTCCGTCCATTATATGGACTTAAGTTTTCATCCTCTTGGGATGATCTGTCCATTTGGTGGACAGTCTTATTGGTCCGTCCATTATATGGACTTAAGTTTTCATCCTCTTGGGATGTTCCGTCCATTTGGTGGTCCATTATATGGACTTAAGTTTTCATCCTCTTGGGATGATCTGTCCATTTGGTGGACAGTCTTATCGGTCCGTCCATTATATGGACTTAAGTTTTCATCCTTTTGGGATGATCCGTCCATTTGGTGGACAGTCTTATTGGTCTGTCCATCATATGGACTTAAGTTTTTTATCCACTTGGGACGGTCCATCCATTTTGTGGACGGCCTTTGGAAAGTGATATTGAGTTAAACAATCTAGGCAGAAAAAACCTTGTTACCTAAAAGAAGTCTTTATAGGAAAATGATGCCTGCCCCCTTGGGCTTAAAAAGGCACTAGTAGAGAGGTTCGTTTAAAGTAAAAACATTGAAAAGTAAAAATTGTTCTTCAAAATAAAAACTACTGAAAACTTTAGATATAAGCTGGAATGCTTGCAAAGGGTGGATGTCTCTTCTTGTTGCATCTATTAGTAGTACCTCTGCAGGTGCTCGGTGTTCCACGGGTGTTGCAGTCTCCGTCCGTCCATGGTTTCGAGGTGGTAGGTTCCTTTTCTCTGCCAAGACGAGATCTTGTATGGCCCTTCCCAGTTTGGACCAAGTTTCCCTTGCGAGGGATCTTTACCTGCTCCTATAACCTTCCGAAGCACAAGGTCTCCGATCTGGAAGTCTCTGTGTCTGACTTTGGAGTTGTAGTATTTTGCCATGAGATTTTGGTATCAAGCAATCCTTTGTTCAGCTATAGCCCAGGCTTCGTCGACTAGGTCTAGCTGTAGCCGCAAAGCCTCTTCATTCTTGTCTCCATCGTAGCTCTCCACTCGATAGGTCGTAAGACCTATTTCTGCTAGAATGACGGCCTCGCTCCCGTATGTCAGCCTGAACGGCGTTTCCCCTGTCGGCGTTCTTGCCGTCGTGCAATATGCCCATAAGACACTTGGTAACTCATCGGGCCATATACCTTTTGCCCCCTCGAGCCGGGTCTTGATTATTTTGAGCAGGGACCGATTCGTGACTTCAACTTGGCCATTGGCCTGTGGATGTGCGGGCGATGAATAGTGATTCCTGATGCCTAACTCCGAGCAAAAATCTCGGAATGCCTTGTTGTCGAACTGTTTCCCATTGTCGGAGATGAGGACCCTTGGTATCCCGAATCTGCATATGATATTCCTCCATACGAAACCTCTGATGTTCTTCTCCGTGATAGTTGCTAAAGCTTCCGCTTCAACCCACTTAGTGAAGTAGTCGATTCCTACTACCAAGAATTTCAGCTGTCGCGCGGCCGTCGGGAGAGGGCCCATGATGTCTAGTCCCCATTTGGCGAACGGCCAATGGGCCGTCATGGGTGTCAGCTCTTCGGTTGGTTGCCTAATTAGGTTACCAAACCTTTGACATTTGTCGCAGATCCTGACGTAGGTTTGCGTGTCCTTCTGCATCGTGGGCCAATAGTATCCTGCCCGGATCAGTTTGTGTACCAGAGACCGCGCCCCCGAATGGTTTCCGCAGATGCCTTCATGGATCTCTCTCATTACATAGTTTGCCTCCTCGTGACCCAAACACCTTAGATATGGTCGTGAGAATCCCCTTTTGTATAAGATATCATTGATTATTATGAACCGCGAAGCTCGAACTTTCAACTTTCTGGCTGCGTCCTTGTTGTCCGGGAGCGTGCCTTCCTTTAGGTAGGCCAATAGGGGTGTGGTCCAATCGTATTCTGGATTTACTTCCTGAACTTCCATCTCACTGTCAATGATTGAGGAGTATTGGATGAAGGATAACACCCGATCGGGGGTCGTCATGGCCACTGCGGAGGCGGCTTTTGCGAGCCGGTCAGCACATTCATTCTCCTCCCTTGGGATCTGGACGAATGTGACCTGGAGTGAGTCGGTCCGTCTTCTGACTTCTTCCAAGTATTTCTTCATTTTTTTCCCCCTTGCATTCATAGGTGCCACTAATCTGGCTGACTACCACCTGCGAGTCGCAATGCATAACCATGGCCTCTGCGCCTGCTGCTTTCGCCAGGTCTAATCCTGCCAATAATGCCTCGTACTCGGCCTCATTGTTGGTCATCGGGAAGTCCAATCGAATCATGCACTCGATCGTGTCTCCGTCAAGGGTTTGAATTACCAGCCCGGCGCCCCCGGCTAGCCTGTTTGATGATCCATCCATGTGGACGTTCCATAGTCTGAGGGCTTGTGGTTCCTGCTACCCCGTTTGCGTATATTCGGCGATGAAGTCAGCTACGGCTTGGCCTTTTATTGCGGTTCGCGGATGGTACTGTATGTCAAACTCGCTCAGCTCTATCGCCCACAGGGCCATTCGTCCGGCGGCTTCGGGGCTGCTCATTGCCCTTTTCAGGGGCTGATTTGTTAGGACGATGATGCTATGGGCTTGAAAGTACGGTTTCAGTTTTCGAGCTGCGGTTATCAGCGCGAAGGCTAGCTTCTCCATGTGGGGGTATCTCTCTTCAGCCCCCCGGAACCCCCTGCTTACGAAATAGACTGGCCGCTGCGCTCCTTCCTCTTCCCTTACTAGGGCCGCGCTTACTACCACCCGCGAAGCAGCTAGGTACAAGTAGAGATCTTCCCCTGGTTTGGACGGGCTGAGCAAAGGTGGCGAGGAAAGGTACTTCTTTAGATCCTCAAATGCCTTCTGGCACTCTTCCGTCCACTCGAATGATTTCTTCAGGACGCGGAAGAACGGTAAGCACCTGTCTGTTGCTTTTGAGACGAACCTGTTCAAGGCGGCAATTCTGCCGTTCAAGCTCTGTACCTCCTTTGTTGTCCTCGGCGGTTCAAGCTCCATGATGGCCCGTATTTTCTCTGGATTGATTTCTATTCCTCTTTGGGACACCATAAAACCCAAGAATTTTCCTGCCGTCACCCTGAATGCACACTTGTCTGGATTCAGCTTCATGTTGTATAACCGTAGGGTATCGAATGTCTCCTGGAGGTCGTTCAGATGATCTTTTTCGAAACGGCTCTTGACTAGCATGTCGTCAACGTAGACTTGTACGTTTCTCCTAATCTGGTGTGCGAACATCTTGTCCATTAATCTTTGGTATGTTACCCCGGCGTTCTTGAGTCCGAATGGCATCACTTTATAGCAAAAGAGGCCTTGGCTGGTGACGAAGGACGTTTTCTCCTAGTCGTGTTTCTCCATCTTAATCTGGTTATAGCCCGAGAAGGCATCCATAAAACTTAAAAGCTGGTGTCTGGCCGTGGAGTCGACCAGTGCATCTATCTGCGGGAGGGGGTAACTATCCTTTGGGCATGCTTTGTTAAGGTCCGTGAAGTCGACGCACATCCGCCACTTTCCACTAGCTTTCTTGACCATGACCACGTTTGCCAACCACTCTGGGTAATATACTTCTTTTATAAAACCCGCCTCCAGTAGCTTTCCGACCTCTTGTGCTATTGCTCTGTCCCGTTCAGCAGCGAAAACTCGCTTTTTCTGCCGGACCGGGGGGGTTGAACGGTTCACGTTCAGCTTGTGGACTATGACAGAGGGGTCGATCCCGGGCATGTCTTCATGGTTCCATGCAAAGATGTCCTGGTTTTTCCTGAGGAATGTTATGAGGGCCTGGCGCATAGGTTGGCAGGCCAATGTTCCAATTCTGGTTGTTTGCTCTGGTTTGGACTCGTTGAGTATTACTACCTCCATCTCTTCAGCTGGTTCTGCGACCGTCCGCTGTTCTTCTATGCACATTGCCTGATGGTGATCTTCCATTTCTAGCATGGCAATGTAGCATTCTCCGGCGGTCGCCTGATTCCCCTGCAATTCTCCAATCCCATAGTCCGTTGGGAATTTGATCATTAGGTGGTACGTGGATGTTGCTGCTTTCCATGAGTTAAGTGTGGGTCGTCTGAGAATATCGTTGTAAGCGGAGGAGCAGTCTACTACGAGGAACATTACATTCCTAGTGAGTTCTTGCGGGTAATCACCTACCGTTACCGGGAGTGTGACGGAACCTATTGGGAATACCCTGGTCCCTCCGAAACCGACAAGGGGATCGCTTGCCGGCATCAATTGTGCTCTGTCTATCCCCATTTGCTGGAATGCTGGATAGTATAGAATGTCTGCTGAGCTGCCGTTGTCGATTAGCACCCGGTGGACGTTGTAGTCCCCCACACGTATACTGACGACCAGTGCATTGTCGTGCGGATGATAAAGTCTCCTTGCGTCTTCTTCGGTGAATCCTATAATAGGGCTCTCCGTCCGTGTGGTATTGGGCCTCGAGCCCGTCATGTGGACGTTCAGGACCGATCTGAGGTACGTCTTTCGAGCCTTTTGGAAGATCTGGTAGATACGGTTCCCCCCACTATCATCCTTATGTCTCCGATGGGGGGTCTTGGATGCTCGTTATCCCGTCGGGGGGCCGGCTCTTGGCGATTATGGTTCGTTTTCTCTTTGTTGACGAACTTCTGCAACTTCCCTTGTCTAATGAGGGCTTCAATCTGCTGTTTTAGGTCGTAGCATTCGGCCGTGTCGTGGCCATGGTCTCGGTGGAAATGACAATATTTGTCTCGCGACCGTTTGCTTAGGTCGCTCTTTAGTTTTCCCAGGAATGTCAGTGTCTCCTCGTCTTTGATTTGCATCAAGACTTGGTCAATCAGGGCGTTCAGGGGGGTGAAACTTGTGAACCTCCCGCTCGGGGGCTTAGGGCGTCTTTCGTCCCTTCTGTCTCCCGTCCTTGGTCTTTTCTACCCTTGGTCCTGGCGTATGTCCACCTGGCGTTCCCTCTTCTTGGGCCTTTCTTCCCGTGCAAGTAGTGCATCTTCCGCGTTCATGTACTTGGTGGCCCTGTAGAGGACCTCTAACATGGTTTTGGGGGTCATTTTTGTATAGTGAGAACAAAAACTTGCCCTTCCGCAATCCGTTCATAAAAGCTGCCACCAGTATCTTGTCGTCGGCCTCATCAATTGAGAGTGCTTCCTTATTGAAATGGGTTATGTAAGATCTTAGCGTCTCGTCTTCTCTCTGCCTGATGCTCATCAAACACGCTGTGGACCTCTTGTACCTGTGTCCCCCTATAAAGTGTGAGGTGAATTGAGCACTTAGTTCTTTAAAAGCGCTGATGGAGTTCGGTGTCAGCCAACTGAACCAAACCCTCGCGGAACCCTTCAATGTAGTTGGGAAGGCCCTGCACATGATTTCGTCTGGTACCCCCGTAGATGCATCAGCGTTTTGAAAGTTTCCAGGTGATCCAGAGGATCCTTCACCCCGTCATAGCTATCTATATTCGGCATGCGAAACTTGTGGGGTAGGGGGAAGGAGTTTACGGCCGCAGTGAAGGGTGAATCGGTACGATTGACCAGATCGTCAAGATCGCTGGAGACTCGCCCCTTGAGGGCGTTCATCATGACCTCCATCTGTTCCCTCATTGCCTGCATCTCGGCGGCAATATGTGGTGGAGTCGCATCCGTGAGGGATGGCATGTTCACGTGCTGCCCCTCCGGCCTGCTTGGGACGTGGCTGCCCTCAGGTCTCTCCTGATTCCTGTTTGGAGCGTTAGTCCCTTCCTGATCTTCTGGTCGGTTATTTAGTGCTGCATTCTTCTGGCGCAGCTGTTCCTCCAAATCGAGGTTCTGTTTGGTGAGACGCTCCACTGCGGTACTTAGGGTCCGAACTTGTCTCTCGAGGGCAGTCGTGGGTGGTTCTTCTCCTTACACGTCATTAGTAGTTGCCATTGAGCGAGTGAGTACCATGCAACCTTTTAGTCCGGGAGACGATAATATGGCTTAATTACTCTTTCCCACAGACGGCGCCAACTGATGAATCAAGAAAATTCACCAATGAATCGCACGAAACTCCTCTCGCTTCGTATACTAACCTGCACGAAACAAAAGAGAAAACCTATCAAAGAACACCGGCGTGGTGCCGGCCAAACACCCTCCGAAGGTTAAGTCAGAAAGTATGCTCACAACTCTAGAGTGCTAGAGAGGGTTAATTATGCGTACCCTGGCTTGTGAGGGTATTGGGGTTTTTATAGTGGCTTGAGGTTGACTTTCCTTCCTTGGCGCGGAAGTCTTTTCCTTATAGGACTCTTCTGGTAGAATCCTAAACGTGATGAATAAGTCTCCTTCTTATGCGGAAGATTTTTACCAAGTATAGAAGATTTCCGGAGTCCTACTAGCACAAGGACTCTATTTGGGCCCTTATGAGAATGGGTCAAAATATTCCCCATTAGGGGCTCAGCAGACCCATGGACAACTTAGCCCACCATTCTTCACTCCGTCCATATCCGGCCCGTTCACATCAGGTTCATCCAATGGGGGCTCGTGCAAATGATGGATCCGTTCATTCGGGCGTAAGCGGACCATATTCGGTCCATTCAGTCACATAAGATATTCCAAGATATTTTTCCCCTTTCAAAGATTAAAACTAAAAATATTTGGCCTTGACTCCTTGAGGCAGTTAAGCAGAATCATAAACTGTATATAATTATTCTATATTGAAATACTACATAATTACTTACTCGTGAAAAAATACAAGCAGATAAATACAATAAAGCGATTAAAAAACAAGTAAATACTTTCATAATATAGTATCATATGTATCTCAAATCTCAAGTAAGTGGCGCCAATGCGAGTGGCTTTCTCTGAACTGTGACTGGTTAGATGATGGGCATGAGGTTGAGCGGTGAAGAACAAGGAAGGTAGTCGAGACGTATTCAATCGGGCGTCGGGTTCCATAGGCCATAGTGCATGGCAGGCATAGTGGTTGAAGGAAACCCGAAGCAATTGAATAAGTCTGGACTACATGCCTTGACCTTACCACCAGAGACGATGATCTCTTTGGCCTTCGCCAATTCCATTTCTCTCAAATCTCAAAAAAAAAAAAAAAAAAAAAAATCTTACAGAAGAGTCTCTTGAGTAAAGCGAGCGTTAGCTAATAAAGCTTCAATCTTCATGTATGTATATAATTATATATATATAGAGAGAGAGAGAGAGATAACACGGTTTGCACATCTTAGTTTGAAGCGTCACGACTCACGCAAGTGTCATGTCAAATGGAATCGATATTAAATGGAGTGAATAGAATAAGAAATAGTCTTTAATACTATTTTCACGAGGAATATTAAAAACTATTAAAAAAAAACAGTCAATTGTTTTTTTTTTTTTTTTTTTTTTTTTTTTCATAAGCCACATATGTGTGATATGTCCAAATCCCAGCGTGAAATGAGAGCCATTTTATGATGTTTGGTTGGTGCTAAGGCTGTTCGCAGTGTGGTGCAGTGTGGTTTTAAGTCATTTTTAGTACCGCATTTTACGGTGCGGTTTAGTTAAAACCATAACTACACCGCACCTTGTTTTTGTGGTCACATATGCAGTGTGGTGCGGTTTAGAGTTTAGCCAAAACCATAACTGCACCGCACCTTATTTTTGCGGTCACATGTGCAATACCATGTATAAGTTGCGGTTTGAAATCGGTATATTTTTCAAAATTTGGGCTTTTTCTACTTAATCCAAAACTAATTTTTCCCTTTTTTTGACCAAGTTTTAAATTATTGAGCTAATTTTTCTTTATTTTGGGTTAGTTTTTATAGTCAACACTTGTTAGGGTTATTAAACTATTAATAATATATTTAATATTAAAAATAAATAAATATATTATATATAGAGAGGGTGCAGTGCGGTGCGGTTTGTGTGGTTTTCTTATTATAAAACCGCAAACCGCACTACACCATGCGATGTGGTGCAGTGCAGTGCACAATTACTTGCGGTGCGGTGTGGTTATGCCATTTTGCGGACTGTTTTGGTGCAGTTTTTGCAGTTTATGCGATTTGGTGAACACCCCTAGTTTGTGCCATTAGGAGTTGGGTTGGGACTCCCCTCACGTAGACTTCAACCCATGATTCATGCTCATAGTGCTAGACTTGAGATTGACTTGCTAGCTAGCTAGACGGCAAATGGATTAGTAGTTAATAGTTGACTTTTAGATTTTTTTTTTTTTTTTTTTTTATATATTGTATATCCGTGTTTGAAGGGGCTATCATTATGGGAATTTAACTTTCAAATTAAAAATATTTCTTTTCATACCATTGGAAAAAAAAATTAAAAAAAAAAAACTTAAATGAGTCTTTTTAATTGTTTCTTATGCTCGGTTTGTTTTAGCAATGACGTTTTTTAGAAAATGAATCATTTTCCAAGAAGTATTTTTATAAAACTATCTCATTTTCCAATGTTCAGTAGCAACTTTAAATGAGTTGAAAAACAACCTCCTAACTTTCTTTATTTAGCTTGCTGTGAAATATAATTATTTTTCAAAAAAATTTAATGGAAAACAATCTTTAAAAATAAGCCATACTTTTTATGTTGACCAAAGATAATTTTCCTTGACTCATCTTTTTTATACTACCAAATACTGGAAAACACGGAAAACAATCTTTACACTAAGTTTTCCATCAAAACAAACCGAGCGTTATGCTTGAAGTGTACGAGTATGCATCTATACACTTTTTTAAAGAAAATAAAAAAATTCTACCAATATATATATATATATATATAATTTCAAAAATTTTAGAACCACATAAAAAATCATAATTAGCATACTATGAGTTGCGAAGACAAAGTGGTTGGTTCATTTAAAAATGACAGAGAATTAATTATACTCTGCCACATAGAATAATTATAGCAAGAACTATAACATTTTATGTGGTACAAGAATTACTCACAAAATTTCCAATTTTGGCAGATATGGAGTTACATGGCTGTGTTGCCTCGCCCATGAATTTTTATTTTATTTTTCTATAGCATAACATATTTATAATAACTATCAAATAGGCTTTGTATATAAACAATTGATATTAAAATATTTAGGATTTAAGAGAGCATCTGGTTAAGTTTTAATATATAATATATTTAAATGAGTTAAAGAACCAATTACAATAAGACGGTAGAATAATGCTAGAGATATAAACTATTTTATTAAAAAATTTACAAATTATTGATATGATGAGTGGTTATTGAAAGTTCAAATACCGTTGAAAACACTATGAACGTTTAGACTCCCAAATACAAATTACCAATTCAAGCTTATTATCAAACAATAAATGTGTGGAATATGAACATAAGCTAATGACAGAATTGATAAATAATCTAAACCAATTTAAAATCACATCTACAGTAGAAATTAAATGGTAAAAATTAAGAGAAGAGAGATGCAAACACAAAGACAATACGGCGATGTGTTATCGAAGAGGAAACTGAAACCCTCGGCATAAAACCTCTTCGCTACCCTCCAAGCAGTCAAAATCCACTAGAAAATGTAGTTGGGATACATGAACAGCAATAAACCCTCCAAGCCTAATCTACCCAGGTACCTAAGCCCTCCAAGCTTCTTGCTCCAACGAGGTTGCGCCGAACCTTTTTCTTCTCTAGCTTACCGAATTCCGCTATAGCCCATAGCATCAACCAATAACTATTGGTCCCTTCCAAACTGCTTCCCTAAGCACTAAAAGACCTTCTCACAGACATGGGTATGGTGAGAAAAAGATTTGTTCAAGAACCTCTCAAGGACGTATCAATGGAGAGGGTAAGAGTAGAGGAATTTGAAGAGTCTCTTGGGTGAAAATTGTAGATGAATCAATCTTATTTTTCTCTAGGGTTTCTCTCTTAAAATTCTCTCTAGAAGCTGTCTACATTTCGTGGGTTTAAGGGGTATTTATACTTGGGTGAGAAATGAATGTGAAGAGTCAGTTTTTCCCAAACAGGGCTAGTTAGCGACTTGGCCTTGTGACTTGACTGGTCACGAGCTCAAGCCGCGATATAACAGAACGGCCAGGCTAGACCTTTTGTCCTGTAGTGCACCAGCTGGCGTGACTGTTCATCTTCTCATACATTTCACACGTGTGCTGCAGTTGGTGGCTTACCAGTTGCGAGTGACCCGCGAGTCCCAGCCGCGAATCCTTGCATCCTTGCACAAACTTAAGCATTTCTTCACACTCTCTCACTTACTACCCTTACATGAATCCCACCTAAATACAGGATTTCTAAGTGTTGAAATACAAGCAAATTGGCATGGAATAAACCCAACAAGATGGTTGATTTAATTCAACCTTACAATCTCCTCCTTTGGCTATTCCGTGACAAAACCCTACAACAAACTCTAGACTTAACGCGTGAGTTGGGAACAATTGGAAAACTCACTCACACCTAACTCTAGAATCTGTGAAGCTCTTGAACCATAAGACCAAATATCTCCTGAAACACAACAACACAATAAGTTCATTGTATGCAGAAAACTTGTAATGCATATGGAACAAGCACAAAGTGATCAAGCAAAATGGGATAAATTAATAAACCCTGGCTTGACCAAACAAGCAATCACTATATACCATTGTTATTAATTCCGTTCCGGCCGGAACAGACGGAATTTCTCGTACTGGTATATAATTCGAAACCGAAATACCCTTTGTTCCACCTTGGGTCAAAATCCGGCTAGTTTTGGGGCATTTCGGTCATTTCGGTGTGTTTTGGCAAATATCGGCTGAAACTAAAGATTCGGCTGGTATGTGTTTTGGGTTTGCTTCACACTTCAAAGTTCACAGAGATCGAAGAAAAAAAAATAAAGAAGAAGAAGAAGAAGAAGAAGAAGAAAGATAAGATTCACATCAGATTGAAGAAGAAGAAAAAAAAAATTCAAGTTGTGGACAAAGCTCAAGTGCTGCCATTAAAACTCACTTCTTAAAGCTTGTGTCTCTGCCACTTCCACTGGAAAAAGAGGGAGTGTGAGATTTTTATGAGGCTTTGAATAAAAAAGCTTTGGAATGTTTCTAAAATCAAAGCCACTGTTTCTCCTTCAGCTTCATCCTTGTTGCTTTGAGCAACTATGCTTCTCTGTTGGCCTTTGTTTGTGTGAGGAAGAGTTAAGACTTGAAACTTAAGGATTCATTTCCAAAAAAATAAAGATAAAAAGCGGAGAAGTCTATGAAGTAGAAGAAAGGAGGAGATCAGATGAAGAGGAAATGATAAGTGCAAAATACATGTTGGCTAATAGAAATGGTAAGGAAACTTCTAGGAAATTTCCTACTTAAAAACTATTCATAGAGACTTAATTATTTACAACACTGCCACAAGTAAAAAGTTAAAAAATATTTACATAATTTTTTTTATCCACTTCACTAATTTTTTTTTAAGGTGAAAGTTTATACACTATATTTATTGTATTATTTGTAGAAAAATTATAAATAAATATTTTTTTTAATCCCACTTTATTTAATATTTTTCTAAAATAAAATAAAATTAATTACTTTATATAATAGTAATAATATCTAGTTATATATACATATACATATATATATATATATATTTTAGGAACTCCGAAACATCCTGAAACGGTACGTCGAAATAGGCCGGTACCGAAATATTTCGTTCCACTGGACAAACCGAAACGGGGTCCGAAACAAAATTAATAACATTGCTATATACTAGTGATCACAATGCTCATTCACTCAAGGAATGAACATCTAGACATGCAAGCTAATAAGCTTATTTGCAAAGTATTATTTGCATGTCCAACACTCAACCAATGCACAAAACATATATGCATCTAGGAACAAGATCCTACAAGGGCACAATAGTGGTGTACTTAAAGAAAATGCATAACATTTAACAGCAAGTACTTAAGCTACAAAGCATGGGTACAGAAACCTTAAAAGCTTACAAAAGCAAAGTTTAACATCTTAAGTATTAATAAACCAAAGTTTCAAACCTTTAAACCAGCATTTTAACCATAGTGTATCAAAACCATAATAAGAGCATTAACCAAACATAACATAAAGTAAAAACTGAAACATAAACTGAATAAACACTGTTTATTGCATGCTCCCCCTTAAAATGGCACTCCCCCTTAGAGCTGCCCTAAAAATTCTCCCCTTTTTGACCGAAATGGCCAAAGGGTCACTACTAGGTGTGAAGGCTGTCAAACTTGGCTAAAAGTACATTAAGCTGATCTTGAATTGCTGCCATCCTGTCAGTATGCTCATATTGAACTTCTCTGAGTCCATCAATCCTTTCCTGGATGATCTGAAATGCATCTGGAGGTGTAGTTGATGAGGTTGAAGCTCTGCTCCTCTTGCCTTTGCTTCTAGGTGTGGATGTCTGTCCTGCAGCCTTTGCTTTAGTTTCCATAGGATCACCTTCTCCTTGGTCACCCACCTCTTCATCACCTAGAAGACGAACTTGTATCCTTGTGATGATGAATTTGTTTATTGCTGACAATGGAGACATGAGACTGATATCTTGAGGGATTGCAACACCTTTTGCTCTGAACAGTCTCATGAGAAGACTAGGAAAGATTAGCTTGGGCCTAGAGGTGGTTCTAGTCTCTTCCACAATTGTGTCAAATATGTGAGAGCTGATGTCAATGAAGGTTTTCTCCTTGAGTTCCACGAGGAAGATAGCTCTGGCATTAGTAAGTGTTGTCAACTTCCTTATTGGATACAGATTGAACATCATGATGGTGGTCAGACACCTCATGTCAGCAAGAAAGACATTAGTGTTGAGACATCTCCCTTCTTTAACACCACCAATTCGAGTTTGGACAGTGTCTAAAGATAACATTCTGTCTTTGTAGTTGGTGAAATCACGATCTTTTAATCCCTCAAACCCTAGAATCTCATCAATATCATGTGCATCTATGGTGAACTCATGTCCTCTTATCCAGTAGTTCGGCTCATCCTCCCTTATGCTCACATTTGCAAAGAATTCCCTTATTAAAGGCTCGCACACTACAGGTAGGTCACCCAATAACTTATCCCATCCTTTGCCTTCAAAATATTCTAGAACGAAGGTATCCTTCAAGTCATTTAAATCCACAAACCTCTCTTGAATAATTGTTCCCTTCATGAAAGAATCTCTGTATCTCTCAAAGTGCTGAACTAACTTAAACAGGTTGTGGTCCATTTTCAATTTTTTGTCAACCTTTTTAGTAGGATTCTTCTTCTTTGTAGGTGTGGGAACCATCTGAAAACAAGCAGAAAAGGCCACAACACAATGCATAATATATGAACACAGCCATTAGTAACATGTTAGTGGTATAGAGAATAACATAAGATCAAACCAATACTAAGACCATATATAGCTTAAAACATTCATTGAAAGAGATAGTTCATAAAATTGCTTAACTCAGAGAAAGATATCAATGATTAAAAAGCACATCAACTCCAACAAAAACACTTTAGGCTCAATCATGCCACAGGCTTCAACAAACAATAAACGGCTATAATGCAACAGTGTAAGCCACATTCATAAGAAATATGTCTATTAGACATATTTTAATGAGTATGAGATGTTCAAACCAACATGGGGCAGTCAATGATCTCAAGACAACATCAACACACATAATATCAATAGACAATAGCAATAGTGAAGAGAAAAAAAAAATCCACTCAACATGAGTAAACTAACCTCACAGACAAAACAAAGCATAGAAAAACCCAATCACATAGCAAATGACATGCAAACAGATAAACATGGGAAAAAAATCACAGATTAGTCTTAAAGCACTGTCACTGAAACTAAGCACGATAATAACCAAAAATAGAAAACTATGAACAAGACCAAAACCACACATCAAAACTCAACCAACCATTAACCCAAACCATGTTCGAACATTATATTTCTCAAAAACCCAAAAACGCTTCACAAATCAGGAAAATATAACCAAAATCATGAAATATGCAGTGAGAAATAGAAAACCCATACTTTTTTCTTGGAGATTTAGTGTTGAAAAGATGCACAAATGGAGGTTTAAGAGAGAGACACGGTGAGTTTGAGAGAGTTTTGAAATGGGGAAGACAATGAATAGTCACTAAAATTCGAGGGAAAAACTGAAATAATTAAAAAAACTATCTTTAAAACATAAAACACACGTTTTTCACGACTGGATCAAGTCACCAGAAAGTCGCCAAGGTAAGCTGTGAAACAATTTGAAAAAAGATTCTTGAAAAATTTTCTAAGTGTTTTTTGTGATTGGAAGGTCTACCCGTGAAAGAGTCCGAGGTGAGCCGCAAAAATCTCTGTGTACCCCTCGCAACTGGACCTTCCACCCGCGAACAAGTCACTACACTTAGCCGCGAGAAACATCAAAACTCAAATTTTGAAAAATATTCTAAGTATTTTTCACGATTGAGACCTTGACTCGCCAGTGAACCGTGAAAAATCTCGGAGTGGGCTCACGACTAGGGCATGCGATTAGGCCAACTTGCGACTGAGTCGCCAAAACAAGACAACATTGTTTTTGAAATTTTGACACTTTTGTAAAAACAAAATACTTTCCAAAAGCAACTAAAAACACTCAAAAAAATTTTTGTGTTTGATCAACAAAGATTGAGCATGTGAAAACATATTTAATCAAGTACAATCACACAAATGAATGTGGCATTCATTGAACATAGACTTGTGTGTTTTGTGTGAATATAAAAAATGAGATAGTCCTTAGTCTAATGTGAAACTTTAATGATCAATTCAATCAAGGCATACACAACTAGCACTAGATAATGTGACCCATCTCAATTATAAAAGTGTGCATATATGACCTCTCACATAAACTTGAGTAAAAAAACTTTGAAGCTTTTCATTTGGCTCATGTTCAACATATCATTTGATCTTTATGAATCAACACATCTCATTGTGAGATTAATGCCTAAAATTTTTGATATTTCATTTTGATGAATTAGCCTTTGACTTTTTGGGCATCATACAATTTTATTTTTGATCGCTTTCCCTTTTTCCTAGTCAAATACTAGTATGTGTAACAGGTTTTTGCAGCTCAGTTTCTCTCTTCATGTGAAGATTTACATTTAGTGAGCTCTTTAATTAAAAGCAATAACATAAAAGTGGGAAGATATATAGACACAAGTCTATGCATGTCTCAAGATTAACAAAACCATTCATTAATCATTCATGACAAGGTTGAAGATCTATTTACAACAGTCACATAGATTTCATGATTTCTCCTATAATAATATGAGTGCATAAGAAACAAGCTAAGCTCGTAGATGCACAAGGCCATAAGTACAAAGGTACAAGGCAAAACATGTTTTGAGACAAAAACTCAAAAGTGCTGATCAAACTTTTTGGATTTTCTAATTTTTATGTGTTTTTGGATTTTTTAACACAAAAGCAATAAAAAGGTTGATTAAAAACAAACAAAATGAAAATGTAAAAACATATTAAAGCATAAACAAACAAACAAACAAATTTTCAATACACATTAGCAAAAATCATACTACCAAACATAATCACAAAGCATAGGAAGAATTAATGCATAGACATGTTATAATGCTTATGCATGAGTACCTTTCATCACCCATACATCACGTGCATTTGGGGTAATATCCTTGACGGATTGGGTACGAGAGTTAGGGCTTTCAAACCTTCTTGTGAAGCTTTTCAAGCAAGTGGTGAAGGCACCGATCATCTTCATCACGTCCATCATTCTGGAATCACGGTTTTGACTTCTTGGTTGCTCACCACCCCAAGACCTTTTGTCATTTCTTCTTCTTCTTGATCGAGGAGCGCTTGCATTGTTTAACGCTCTCAGCTTATGACAATTGGGTTTGGTATGTCCTTACAGTCTGCAATAGTGACAAAAATGGTTTGTTTTAGGACTTCGTTGTGATCTTGGAAGTGATCTTCCTCTAGCTTCAAATCTGGCTTCTGATTGATTACGGGACTTATTTAACACCCGTTGATCAGCCACCTTCTTCTTCTTTTCTGCCTTAACTTTCTCAAGAATAGGCTCTTCTACAACCGTTTCTTTGGCCTTCACAAACTTCACTTTTTTGTTGACATTGGTTGATGAGCTACTCCCTCCGGTATATTCTAACCTGGATTTGTCCGAGAAGGGTTTTTGAGATGAAATAACATATTCTAGCTTCTTGGAGGAGACCCTCTCTATCTTGGCATGTGCTTGCACTACCTCTTACTCAAGAAATCTCATTTTTGTGTAGGCTTCTAATAGCTCACCATTTAGTGTTTCAATCTCACACTTTGATTCCTTATATCTAACTAAGAGACTTCTATAGTCCTCCTCGGCTTTCTTCATCTTCTTCGTAGCTGCCTTCGCCACCCTTACATACTCCCCTGATTTCTCAAGAAGGTGTAATTCTCTTGAAGACCACCTGTATTTTCATCCTCTTCAGCATCTGATTCTTCCACAATCCCTATGGATTCTTCATCACTATGCTCCCCAAGCTCTTGTACAAGAAAATTCAAGTCCTCCGAAGACTCAACATGAGCAATGGTCATAAACACGGAGTAATTTCCTTCTCCATCACAACTTTCCTCAGAATCAGAATTAGATGAATCCGAGTCACTTAGAGTAGTGGCATAGACCTTGGCCTTCGATTTCAAATAATTGGGACATTCTTTCTTGAAATGTTCATGTCTGTTGCACTCAAAGCAAGTAATTCTTTGAGAAGATTGGGGTTTTCTACCATCTTTCCTTCTGAATTCCCTTTTCTCCTTCTCGAAATTATGAAATTTTCCTTTGTCACCAGATTTCTCACTGTTCTTGAGTTTTAAGAACTTCCAGAAGTTTTTCACAAGGTATGCCACATCTTTATCTACAGCATCTTCATCTAAAGAGTCATGAGATACTACCCTTTCATCAATTGTCTTCAGAGCAAGAGATTTTCTCTTATTTTACGTGGGCAATGAAATTCATATGTCTGCAATGAACCAACCAACTCTTGAACTTTAATGTCGTCAAGATCCTTGCTCTTTTCAATAGATGTTACTTTGGCATGGAAGCTTTCCGGCAGTGATCGAAGAATCTTCCTTACTATTTTAGAATCCTCCGTCTTTTCCCCCAAATTGAATTTGCCGACGACCACCTCGTTCAGCTTACTATAAAAAGAGTCAAAGGACTCATCCTCGCTCATCTTGAGCTCCTCAAAGTGAGTGGTCAACATCTGTAGTTCAATGTCTTTCACTTTCTTTGTTACTTCATAAGTAGTTTCCAAAATCTCCCATGCTTCCTTAGCAATAGTGATATGTAAAATCCTGTGAAATTCTTCTGGAGAAACACCACAGAAAATAGCATTCAAGGCTTTACTATTAGCATTAGCCGCCGCAAGAGCTGGCTTATCTCAAGTGGATTTGGCAGCCTCCAGCCTAGTCTAACCTACTTTAACTGCATCCCACACAGCATCATCAATAAAACACAAAAATGCCCTCATTCAAACTTTCCAAAAAGTATAGTTGTTACCATCAAAAAATGGTGGAACATTTAGAGATTGAGACCAGTCTATCTCAAAACGGGGTCAGGGATCGTACTAAGGTGTTTAAATCACAACAAGTGCACCCACTCTGATATCAATTGAAAGTTCAAATAGCATTGAAAACACTATGAATGTTTAGATCCCTAAATACAAATTACCAATTCAAGCTTATTATCAAACAATAAATGTGCGGAATATGAACATAAGCTAATGACAGAATTGATAGACAATCTAAACCAATTTAAAATCACATCCATAGTAGAAATTAAATGGTAAAGATTAAGAGAAGAGAGATGCAAACACAAATACAATACGGTGATGTGTTATCGAAGAGGAAACCGAAGCCTTCGGCGTAAAACCTCTCCGCCGCCCTCTAAGCGGTCAATAATCCACTAGAAAATGTAGTTAGGATACATGAACAGCAATAAACCCTCCAAGCCTAACCTACCCAGGTACCTAAGCCCTCCAAGCTTCTTGCTCCAATGAGTTTGCGCCGAACCTTTTTCTTCTCTAGCTTACCGGATTCCACTATAGCTCATAGCATCAACTAATAACCATTAATCCCTTTCAAACTGCTTCCTTAAGCACCAAAAGACCTTCTCACAGACGTGGGTATGGTGAGAAAATGATTTGGTCAAGAATCTCTCAAAGATGTATCAATGGAGAGGATGAGAGTAGAGGAATTTGAAGAGTCTCTTAGGTGAAGATTGTAGATGAATCAATCTTGTTTTTCTCTAGGGTTTCTCTCTGAAAACTCTCTACATTTCGTGGGTTTAAGGGGTATTTATATTTGGGTGAGAAAGGAATGTGAAGAGTAAGTTTTTCCCAAACAGGGCTGGTTGGCAGCTTGGCCTTGCGACTTAACTGAGTCACGAGTTCAAGCTGCAAGATAATAGAATGGCCAGGCTGGACCTTTTTGTCCTATCGTGCACCAAGTGGCATGACTATTCATCTTCTCGCACACTTCACACGTGTGCTGCAGTTGGCGGCTTGCCAGTTGCGAGTCACCCGCGAGTCCCGACTGCGAATCCTTGTATCCTTGCACAAACTTGAGCATTTCTTCACACTCTCTCACTCACTACCCTTACATGAATCCCACCTAATTACAGGGTTTCTAAGTGCTGAAATACAAGCAAATTGGCATGGAATAAAGCCAACAAGATAGTTGATTAAATTCAACCTTACAGTTATTAGTAAATGAAAAGTAATGTTAGTAATAGGCTTAAATGAAAACTAGTAAAAAGTTGGTCACATCAATTTTTTGTAAAAATGTTGTAAAATAATTTTTGTTTGTAGCATTACTGTAAGATGGTGGGATGTTCTAATGCTGAGCACGTGTCCCTATTAAGTATTAATTTCTAAGTATTAAATTCTTTTAGTAATTACTAGTTATCAACCCGTGCTTTGGTTCTTTAATTATATTTTGTAAATATTATAAGTAACAATGTTTTTAAAAAAAGTCATACTATTACATTGAAAAGTTGTTTTTCCCATTAGTATTTTGTGTAGGCCTCTTTTATTTATTTATTTATTTATTTTTATAGGAAGGCCTCATTTATTTTGGGGTTGAATTTGATTATATTTTGTTAATATATATAAAAGTTCTAAATATCAAAATGTATCTTGCATCATGCATGAAATTATTTTAGTGCATTTGAGGACCATGTAATTAATGTGTGGTGATTCTTCCACTGAATAGTATAATGTCATGTGTGCAATTAATTGAGTGAGGTTTCAGTCACAATCTAGATTCATCGTCATCTCATCCCAATCAAATTAGATACCATTTTCATTAATTTTGGCACTTGCTATATTGGGTAGCGTCCTTATTAGTCCTTCTTTTCCTCTTTCTAATTTTTAATTTCCGTGATTTCAAGCCATTAGGATCTATCCATCATGCCCATCATGCATATAGGAAAGGTTTAAGCCTTAAATCTTTTATTTGTAGATAAAAGACTTTGTCAATTGAGTTAAATTATAACACAAAATGTCTCTAACTTTGAAGTATGAGGAAATTGCTACGAAATTCAATGCAAAATGAATCATCGATTATTTTTAGGATTTAAGAGAGCATCAAGTTATGTTTTCATACATAATAAGGTTTAAATGTGTTAAAGAACCTATTACACTGTCTTTTCTATTTATGTTTGTTGTTAAATTTAAAAAACGAGTTTTACTTTTCATGAGGGTAGGGGGCACCTAAATGTAAACGTTTGTTAGTCGGGCTCTAATTGGATGCTTTGTAGAGTCTTGCCTCATGCTGTATTCATGGACTTCAATTTATGTTTAGAGGCAAGGTATCATGATCTGATGATAGAACTTTTTTTTTATTTGAATAGGGTTGTTCGTGGGTTGGGTCGAGTCGGGTTTGTGCCCAACCCAAACTTGACCCGAATGAGGTAGGTGGATGAAATTTTGACCTGAAACTGACCTGGAGATTTGGTCAAATTTTTCAGTTCGGGTCTTGTTAGTTTTGGGTTGATTCGGGTTGGTCTCGGGTTTTATCACTGGGGTCAAAATTTGGCCAGATCCAGTGAAATCTGGCCGGATCCGTCAAGATCTAGCCTAGATTTTATCGGATAATGGCAAGATCTAAACGAAATCTCACCAGATTTGGTCCGAAATTCGTAATAATTTGTCGAAAAGGATAAAGGTTTCGGTGTGGGACGGGTGTCATGGGTTTTGAAACGAAAAACCGACAACTGACCTGCGTGGGGTCAGGTTAGCAACTTCGGAACCTGTGTCCAACCGCCGGAGTTGTCGGATAGGGTGGCGGCGGGTCGAATGCAGGCAAGTTGGCTAGGTCGAGCGGGTTGGTGGGCTGTGTGGACAGTCCTAGATTTGAAATAGGAATTCTATTTTTGCTTAATTTAAGTGTGTGCGTGTGTGTGTGTGTGTAAAACTTACTTTTGAAGACTTGAATATCTACCCTTACCTCCCATCTCACAAGAACTTGTACTTGTAAAATGACGATCATGCCAATGATACACAATGGTGATGGTAGAACGTTCTAATGTCAAGCTTTGTGTCCCTATTAAGTTCTTCTAGTAATTGTCTGTTTGAAATCCATATCTGTACTACACGTATATGTACATAAATCCATTCACACGCGTGAGAAGGAAAAACAAAACAAACCTTCAAAATTCAAAATCACTACCAAGAAAATTTACAACATTTCGAGTAAAATAGTACTAAAACTCACCTCATTGATTATTCAAAACCAAAAGTCCAAAACCTTTGTCGTAATATACATAGAAAAAAAAAAAAATGGAGAACGAAAAAAGGCTATCAATTCCATGTCCTCTAGCAAGTATTTAGGTTGAATGGCGAAATTGAAGAAGAGAAGGAAGTTAGCAAATCGGATACGTATCAGCTACGTTAACTTCCCTACAGAGAGGACTGAACGAAAGGATCTCCTTGGCCTTGGATTGTAGATGCCATTTCTCTCAAATCTAAAGAACACTCTGAAAAAAACTTGGCCAAGGCAGTTGAGCTTTGAGTATAGATAATGTTCTATGCAATATACGGATACTTGGTAATTTTATTTGAAAATAATTTGTATTTATTTAAGACTCATATATAATACTCATTTTGCTTGGTAATTTCATTTGAAAATAATTTATACTTATATATAATATCCATTTTGTTATATAGCATTTATGATGTTTCCCCACAATATTGTCGTATGCTTTAAAGCTTAATCTTCTTAATTCATATTTTATCATTTTTCTTTATTCTTAAAGTAGTTTCTGACTATTAGTGGGTTTCCTTTGTTAATCTATATATATGAGATTGGAACTGTATAGTTATTAGATGTTATCTTTTATTAATTAGTCCATATCTTTGATGTGGCATTTGAGTAAAGAATTTATGTGAAAAAATTTATTGCCAAATAGAGCGTCATATGGCAAAACTTCAATCAGTACCTTTTAGATAAGATTTGAACATTTTTATTATTTTTGAATCATTGATAATGAATCAAAAGATAATATATGTTCAAAATTTATCTATTAATATTATGCGTTACTTTGCTATTTTAAAATTGATTGAAACTGATAAGAATAGCATGTAACTCAATAGGTACATTTTGGTGTTTCTAACAAAAATGTTAAAGATCAAATCCTTCTTCTCCCATTATAACTATTGAACTATTAAAAAAAAAAATCTCTCAAAAAACAAAGGCTAATTATGTAGTTTTCATGTTAGGAAGCTTCTTATTCTACAGTTTGCATAAGTCAATTCCTATGTGGAGGAAGTGAATAGAATAGGGACATTCTGGCCTTTTGCCCCTTTGGGCAAAAATATTTGGCATTATACCCCTGTTTCGAAACTATATAGGTACATGCCCCTGTTTCGATATTCGATAACCCTAAAATCGAGTTACGCCCAGTCAAATTTAAAAAAAAAAAAAAAAAAAATTGCATAGAACTCGATTTTATGGAAATTGAGTTCCAAAACGCCACTATAGGGCTTAAAAACGTCACTATAGGGCTTACAAACGCCACTATAGGGCTCCTTAAACCTGCCATGGGACAATGACACTTAGAAAAATTTTTGCAGGAAAACACCGCTATAAGGCTCAAAAACATCACTATAGGGCTTAAAAACGCCACTATAGGGCTCCTTGAACCTGCCATGGGACAATGACACTTTGGGAAAAAAAAATTTGCAGGAAAACGCCGCTATAGGGATTTAAAACGTCACTATAGAGGTTAAAAACGCCACTATAGAGCTCTCTAAACATTGTATGGGTGATGACACTAAAATTTTTTTTGGTTATTATTATTATTATTTTTAATGATCGGGCATAACTTGATTTTAAACCAATCGAGTATTTTAAGTAACTCGATTTTAGGGTCATCGAGTATCGAAACAGGGGCACGTACCTGTATAGTTTCGAAACAGAGGCATAATGCCAAATAAAAAACAAAAAAGGGATAAAATGCCAGAATGTCCATAGAATAGGCTGCGTGGTTGACCAACATATGTAATGAAATATTAAAAAAAAAAAAAACTTGTTACACACAAATTATGTTATACAGTTTTACATACATTTTAAAAACAATTAATTAAAATTGTGATTTGAACTCATGATTTTTGTTGTAAACTATCTAAAATAATTTGCATATAATAATCACTTCTTATAAAAAAAATCAAGATCCCATTTTTTCATTATTGAATTGATGAGTGAATATATTTATTTTACTCATCAAGGATATTCCTTCTTTTTTCTTTTTTCTTTTTTCTTTTTTCTTGAGAACTCCTCGCCAGTTATGTTGTTTTCATGTAAAAACTAAGGGGGCTTCATACGGAGGAGGTAAATTTGTTTGTTTGTTTTTTTTTTTTTTTAAACCTAGTCAAGATTCCCTTAGGTTACATTTTACTATTATTATACAGTCGAGAGTCACGAGTCAACATGATAAAATAGCATTCAACTAGGCAAAACAATAGTTAGCGTATTTGATAATGCTCAATTAGTTAAAAAAAAAAAAAAAAAGTTCAAGGACAGAGATATTTAGAATTTAAATCTTCTTCTCTCCCTATAAAAAAGAATAGTTTATATGTAATTCCACATGCAACCTTACTAATTTCTAAGAACAAATAAGATCTTAAATTTGAAACTTCTAAAATTCTTAATTAGCTAGTGTGCATGTGTCTGATAAAAGGACTACATATACACACAAAAGGATATAATCACAATATAAAGTGATTTAAAAAAAAAAAAAAATCTTTTAGCATTAAAATAACAAAAAATGGTGAAATTGAAGAAGAAGAAGATGATGACGAGGAAAGGTAGAACGGAGGTAGCCAAGACATATTCGATCAGTGTCGGGTTCCTCTTTACATTGGTCAAGGGCAACCCGAAGCAAATCGGATACGTATAAACTACCTTAACTTTGCTCACAGACGAGACTGAAGGAGTTGTCACTTGGTTAATTATAAGTTATTTTCATTTGTTAACTCCATGATCTAGGTCTTCACAACTAGACTAAGTCCAAAGTTAGGGACAATTGCGAAAAGAGATTAGGCATCTTAGACCAACTAGCCAAAGCTGGCCTTCATTGATTATCACTAGATTGTGGTCAAGTGAGGTCCATCTAATGGGCCTATGAGAAATTTTTCTAGAATTATTTAATTTTTTAAAACCATATATGTTTAATTAGCTTGTAATCCCATGCATATGCATGAATGTATTAAAAAAATACACATTAAGATGCATAGTATAATAATATTACATATATAATTTAAATATTATTGATAGTCATTCTTATATATATATTTTTAACTCTTCAAAAAGTCTTGTAAGAATGTTATTAGGTAGAAAATGTAAATTGTCCATTTTTAAAATATTTGTATATTCATTAATTCTAGACTCTTTGGTTTTTTTACACAATAACTCACTTGAATGGATATTTATGATACAATCATGCATTTGATTCCAAAACTAAGAAATAAAACTCTCTCTAAAAATAAATAATTTATGACACATGGTGCAAAATTGGACTTCAATTGTAGAATCTAATTTGATTTTCTCTAACTTATATATATATGTGTGTGTGTGTGTGTGTGTGTGTGTGTGTGTGTAATTTTTGTGCCAAATGAATTGTTTTTAGTTATAAAAAAAAATCATATAAATATAAAATCATTCAAACTCTCTCTTCCTCTAATTTTATATAGTGTTATTTATATGATTATGTTTTTTTATGATTTATTTATATTGGACTCCTCGCTTTCTACTCTAAATTAACTCATTTGGCATAAAAATTAAAAAAACTTCGGTTAGATGGAATACATGCCGTAAAATTAAACTCTAATTAAAATCAAATTTTTACACTGAACTAACTAACTTGGTTCAAAAAATTAAAAATTTTGATTAGATGGGACACATGGCGCAAAAATAGACCCTAGTTGAATTCCAATTTAAAATCTAATTGGATTTTCTCTCAGCTTTATTTATTAATATATATGTGTGTGTGTGTGTGTGTGTGTGTGTGTGTGTGTGTATGACTTATAAACTTGAATTGTTTTTAGTTCTACAAAAAAAAAAAATGCTCATAAATAAAAAATCATTCAAAAATTATGTTTTTTATGGTTTACTTATATTGAATTCCTTGTTTTTAACAATAAATTAACTCATTTGGTATAAAAAATTTAAAAAAAAAAATAGATTAGATGGGACACATGTTGCAAAATTAAACTATAATTGAAATCCAATTTTTACATTGAATTAACTCACTTGGTACAAAAATTTAAAAACTTAGATTAGATGAGACTCGTGACGCAAAATTAAACTCTAATTGAAATCTAATTGGATTTTCTTTCAGCTTTACCTACTACTACTATTATTATTATTATTATATATAGATTATAACTATGGAAATATTTTTAAAATGAATTGATTATGCATGTGGACACCGAATTTTGAATAATCAAAGTGTTGATCCACTTGCCTCCCTAAAGTGTGTCTTTTAGGGAGTGTTTTTATATTCATGATGTGTGATGATTTGTATGCATTAGTGACAATAGGGTGATATGTTTAGAAATCGCCACTAGCTATTGGATTTTCTAGATGTGATTGTGATTAATACATTTTAATTACCTAATTAACTAAATTAGGGCTCCTAGACTAATAAGGTAGGATAAAGTCTTGAATCAAATACCTTGGACTCGGAAGTTCTATTATGTGTAGGGAATGTATGTTAGATACCTCACAATGCATATCCAAATGATAGTATCTCATTTTAATTTAATCTTAACAATTCACAATTTTGGAACATAACTAAGACTTGCATGTGTGTTTAGAGAGAGAGAGAGAGAGAGAGAGAGAGAGAGAGAGAGAGATAAAAGGACTGATGTCTAGCCACATGAATATGTTCTAATTTAGGTAGTGATAAAAGGATGGTTGATATTCTGGAATTGTAAACAGTCATTTTATTTTAGTGAATTCTTCTATTAGGTGGTGATTGATAAACCCCCCAAAGGATCTCAAAATTTACTTTTGGTTCATTTAGTGTTTGTGATATGGTTGTGCTCGTCACTAATTGAATTAGAATCAATTGCACAATTGATTTAATTTATCAAGTTCGTAATTTGGATTAAAATTAATCAACTAGGGTCAAAATTCCTATCAAACTCCAAATAAAGGAAAATATTTTATATCCATCCATGGGTGGTTTTAGTCACACGTATATTTAATGAGTAATATGACTTATTTTAAAATTTAACGAGTAAAGTGATTTAAAACACATGGATAGTTTCATTCATAAATAATGAATTTGGAGGAAATTCTTTTAATTCTTAAAAAAAAAAAAAATTTCCATAAAATAATTGTATAAATCAAGCATTCAAAGATCTCTCGAGTCTTGAGTCCTTGAAATCCTTGTTTCAAAAAAAAAAAAAAGTATATATTTATTTTGGTAATTAGGATTTAGGAATGGATAAACAATTCTTAAAAAAAAAAAAAAAAAAGAATAAAGAATAGATAAACAACTCTTGAGAATTAGCAAGTATGATCCTTTTCAATTGGAGACTAAGGCCTGTTTGGTTTAAACATGACTCAGTTTTCATTACTCATAACTTTAACTCAAATCTCATCACTCATAACCCAAACCCCACTATCACTTAAAAACTCCAAAATTGTTGTTTGGTTACAAAACTCAGTCACATATCTCAACTTTTAAGTCACTTTTTGCCAAAATGGTAGAACCCACCCATTGACACGACACAGGGTTATGGTTGCTACCCGTGTCCATTTTCTCTTCCCCTCTTTCATATTCTCCTAAGTCCATCACCACCATCAATGGCAAACTCAGAACCCACCACTGTCAACACCACCAACTGCCACAAAATGAAAAAAAAAAAAAAAAAAAATCTCAACCAAAAGAAAATCCAACCATCAGCTACACCCACAAAAAGAAAAAATTTCCAATCATCAATACCACCACTAACCACACAAACCCACCTCCATCACAGCCCAAGCTTCAAACCACAACTACAAACACAAAAAACCCAAACACACCAACACAAAATCTTCAGATCGATGATCCAAAATTGCGAACCCAAACTTACAAACATAGAAAACCCAAATCCAAACCCAAGAATCCTTAGATCGAATACCAAAATCAAGAAAATGAGGAGTGGGTTTTTGTTTCTGGGTATATATTTATGTGTGGATGAACATGGTGAGTGGGTTTGAAGAAGAAAGAAAGACAAAACCAGGAAGAAAAGAGAGAGGAAAAAAAAACCCATTGGTGGTGGAGTGGGTCTGATGAGAAAGAAAGCATGAAAGAAAAAGAAAGAATGAAGAAGAAGATGAAAAAAAGGTTGTTGGTGGTGGAGTGGGTATGAAGAAGGAAGAAAGAAGAAATAGAGAAAAAGCAAAAAACAGAGGAAGCCGAGGGAACACAGTAGAAGAAAAAAAGAAAGAAAAATGAAAAAAAAAAAAATTGGTATGGTACTGTTACTTGACAGTGACAAGTTAGGAGAATGAGTTTCACAAATTTGATTTTTTTACCATTTTGCCACTATCACTTGTCATCCATAATCTAAAAACACCAAAATTGTGATTTCAGTTTCCATCATCCAAACTCAAAAATTTTAAGTTTTTGAGTGATGGAAACAAACATACAAAATCGAGCCAAACACTACATCGTTTGTAGGACTCATGATTTTTGGATGATGGATCATGAAAACTGAGTAATATCACTTAGTTTTTAGACTATCCAAACAAGAAACAACTCGCGAGTTGGAGATTAAAAAGTCCATTGACCCTTTTCGATTGTCGAGAACAGCCTCAAAACCGGATCTTTTTTTTTTTTTTTTAGGGGGACAAAACCGGATCTTGCGTTTGTAAATGTGTCATACTTATTATGAAGACTTGTAAGTACAAAGTAGTAAGTAGTATATTTTTGGGTGGTCAACATATAGTTATCTTTAGATTCTAGGGTAATACTAAAGGCCTAAATATATAATAGAGATATATTTACTGACATTTACTGCAATTTTAATCTAGAGATCCGCTCGATTTCAAAAAAAAAAAAAAAATCTAGAGATCTGCTCTAATAATATCTTAATAATGCATAACAATAATGGTTTTCAAACTTGAACCGAACCGTACAGTCTAACACAGTTAATGGCAAACCTCTTCCAATTTCGGTTCTTTTTACCTTGAGAACCTCTATAGGAGGAAAAAGCAAGGAACCATCCAAACCGAGGTCAGACCGTATGATTCTGAGAACCGTGGCCAGTTTTTGAGGTTCACACAGTTCCTTTTTTTTAACAAAAAATTGATATCAATCAGAAAATGTTTTGAATCAAAAAAATTCGAGAGAGAAAAAAAGAAAAAGAAAAAAGAGCCATGTTACCACCGTCACTGAAAATAGAGATTCTTTGATGCTGCAAAAAAAGGTTGAGAGCCTGAAAGTTTGAACCGAGATAAGGAGGAGGCTGAATCTAAGGGGGTGTTTGGTAGAGTAGTTTGAGTAATGTTAATTGTAGTTTTTAGAAATCCGTGTGACTGAAAAAATGTGTGAAAACGTGTATAATGTTGTTCAAAATATAAAAATGTAAGTTTGAAATGGTAAAACAACTAGGCCTGAAAATTGAAACTCTAAAAAAGAAAGAGGAAGATAAGAATAAGAATGTCTGGAGGTAAATTGATATAATATGTGGGTTGTAAAGTTGAAAGAATGTGTGACAGTAGAAAAAGTCAGGTAAGGACTCTTGGGAGACGTGAAATACAAGTTGATCAGTGTTTTACCTTTTTTATTCATAGGTTTTATCACCATTACCACTAGGAAACATTTTTAATTTTTATTATGAATGTTTAAAATTCTACGGGCCTGTTTGGCAGCCATTCTCAAACACAAAACTACACATTTTAAATAACATTACACATATTTTCACACACTTTTTCACTCACATGTATATCAAAAACACCCAAACAACATTACTCAGACTAATTTACTTTGAATCCAAGTCTCTAATTTACTACTACTATATTAATACAGTATATTTTATTGATTTTTTTAATTTAATTTATAAAGTTAACTAGTCTTATATTATATAAATATGCCATTGGCCTGAAATTAGGCAAAGACACATTGGCTTTGATATGAATTTGCAATTTCCATTTGTGTTGATGCTTAAAAAAAAAAAAAAATTATATGACCTTTTACCAAATAATTAAATTCGTAAGGACCAGACTTGAATTCCAAGCCCACTATGTGGATGGACTTAGACCCAAAAAGCCAAAAACAATGAATTTGTAGAGAATGAGTTGAATACTGAGCCATAATTAATCAAACAGACACTAAAAGGGATCCAAATGTTAAGAGATTGGATAGAAAAAGGTTTGTATTGGAGACAAATTGTCCCCAGCAAGATCCAAGGTAGTCTGTTCTTATATATTCTTCTCAAATTTAATTACAAGCTTCGTTCTCAGATGTTATAGTCTTTTTTCTCATGAATTTTTCGATCCCCTTATCTTGTCTCCATCCTTTCCTTATATACTCTCCTTCTTCCTTATTTCCACTTGCTGCATGCATCCAAGATGGTCGGTCTTGATACTTGTTGAATGTTCAATATGTGTGTAAAACACTATGAACGTTTAGACCCTCAATTACAAAATACCAATTCAAGCTTCTTATCAAACAATAAATGTGCGAAACATAAACATAAGCTAATGACAGAATTGATAAAAAAATCTAAACCAAATAAAATCACATCCACAGCAGAAATTAAATGGAAAAGATTAAAGGAAGAGAGATGCAACAAACACAAGGACAACACAGCAATGTGTTATCGAAGAGAAAACCGAAACCCTTAGCGTAAAATCTCTCCACCGCCCTCCAAGCGGTAAATAATCCACTAAAGAATGTAGTTGGGATACATGAACAGCAGAAGACCCTCCAAGTCTAATCTACCCAGTGTATCTAAGCCCTCCAAGCTTCTTCCTCTAATGAGGCTACACCGAACCTATTTCTTCTTTAGCTTATAGAATTTCGCTATAGCCCATAGTATCAACCAATAGTCATTGGTCCCTTCCTAACTGCTTTCCAAAGTACCAAATAGCCTTCTCACAGATATGGGTATGGTGAGAAAAGGATTTGGGTAAGAACCTCTCAAGGATATAACAATGGAGAAGGTGAGAGTAGAGGAATTTGAAGAGTCTTTATATGAAGATTGTGGATGAATCAATCTTATTTTTCTCTAGAGTTTCTCTCTTAAAATTCTCTCTAAAAGCTCTCTACATTTCGTGGATTTAAAGGGTATTTATACTTGGGTGAGAAAGGAATGCAAAGAGTCAGTTTTTCCCAAACAGGGCTGGTTGATGGCTTGGCCTCGCGACTTGACTGAGTTGCAAGTTTAAGCCACGAGATAACAGAATTGCCAGGCTGGACCTTTTGTCCTGCAGTGCACCAGCTAGCATGACTGTTCATCTTCTCGCACGCTTCACTCGTGTGCTGCAGTTGGTGGCTTGCCAGTCGTGAGTCACCCGCAAGTCCCAGCTGCGAATCCCTACATCCTTGCACAAACTTGAGCATTTCTTCACACTCTTTCACTCACTACCTTTACATGAATCCCACCTAAATATAGGGTTTCTAAATGCTGAAATACAAGTAAATTGGCACGAAATAAAGCCAACAAGATGGTTGATTATATTCAACCTTACAATCTCCTCCCCTTTTGGCTATTCCGTGACAAAACCCTACAACAAACTCTAAACTTAACGCATAAGTTGGGAATAGGTGGAAAAATCACTCACACCTAACTCTAGAATCTGTGAAACTCTTGAACCATAAGACCAAAAATCTCCTTCAAAATGATGAGAAGTTGTGATGCACTTGGAACATATATACTTGTAACATGAAATACTTGCACAAAACACATTAGATCATCAAGGTAAAACAAGTCATAAAAGGACAAGTATAATGTAACAAGTAAATTACGATCAAGTAAACATGTTGTGAAACATATGAGCAACTTGATCATACACCAAAACAGTCATAAAGAAATGACAGACAAAACAAATTTTTTCTTAGTAACACAATATCTTTTCCCCTTTGGTATATGCATCTCTCCTATGGAATAACTCTCTCCCTACACATGTGCACGAGAAATAAAATTTCTCCCCTTAAGAATGTGCACAAGAGTCATATAGAAATGACAAAACTCGGTATACTACTCTATAGTATACTCTCCCCATTTTTGACACGAATAGACATAGGGTCAAGGAGAAACGAGGGCAAGAGATTAAGGTATGAACAATGATTATGATGCATGAAGGGTGCGAGATGAATGAGAAAATGAAGCTCAAACCTAAAACAAAACAAAATGTTACAAAGCATAAGGTAAACATGACATGCTAGGATGAAGAAACACAGTATAGACCAATGCGTGACAAGGGTAGCAAAGGTGTGTGCAAGAGGTGGCTAAGTGCAATGCATGACCAATGCATGGAAAATGCACATGTGGGGCAAAATGTGTTAAATACACAACCAATGAACCAAACATGTTCCTAATGAGAAAATATGAGAAACCCAAAATTTTGATACTTATCGGAGTCCAAATAAGTGAGAAAATGCTTAAGAGACATTTTACCAAACACCTAGCATGCACACTATGAACAACAATGTGAAACAATGCATGAACATCATGAAATCCACCCTTAATACATGCTCTTTTTGCCATAAGGGGCCAACATCCAAAGCAAATCAACAAAAGAAACCAATCCCATACAAAATTTTTGAGAAAAATTAAGTTTTCTCAACCCCTATGATGAAAATCCCAACCAAGAGGACAAAACTCACCAAAACATAATCTAAGGATCCAAATCAATAAAAAGAGTTTAAAATAACCTTAGAGATGTTAATGAAATGAAAAACCATTCAAATTGATTGAGTTTTGATGTAAAAATATTGAAAGAGGGGTTTAAAAGAGAATAAGAGAGGTTAAAAACAAATTTCCTACGAAAAGTCCTTTAAAAAGCTGTTTCTGGGCATTTCACGATTGGGCGAGTCGCGATGCAAGTCACCAAAATTTTGGCAAGTCGTGAGTGAGTCGTGAAAGATTTAGCGACTGGTGAGTCAGTCGTGAGTGAGTTGCGAAAAACTTTGACACTTGTTTTTCAACACATAACATGTTTAAACAATGAAAAACAATGTACGCACTAAACATGAACACAAAGAGTGATGAAAATCACTTCCAAATACATATAAAATGATAAAAAATCTTTTTGGATTGATCTATATAAAGTTGGGCACACACATATCACATTTAAACAAGTACAATCGAACAAATGAATAAGGCATTCATTGAACATTAGGCATGTGTGTTGTTTGTGTGTATGAAATGTGGAATAGTCTTTAGTCTAGAATGAAACTTCAATGATCAATTCAATCAAGTCATACACAACTAGTACTAAATCAAGGGATCTATCTCAATTATATAAATGAACATATATGACCTCCCACAAGAAAATGATTACATATCTTTGAAATTTTTCATTTGGCTTCTTTACAATTCATATCATTTGATCTTTTTGAATCAATACATCTCATTTTAGAGATTGATGCCTGAAAATTTTGATATTTCAATTTGATGAACAAGCCTTTGCCTTTTTGGGGCATCATATATTTTCATAAAAGTCGTTTTTCCTTTTTTCTAGTCGAATACTAGTATGTGCGACGGCTTTTGCAGCTCATTATCTCTTTTCATTTTGAGATTTACATTGGTTGAGCTCTTTAAGCAAAAACAAAAAAGGAGTGGGAGGAGATATATGCACAAGTCTACGCATGTATTAAAACTAACATGACAATTGACCAATCATTCATGACAAACTTGAAGATCAATTTACAACATTCACACATAGATGTGAGGATTTTTCCCACAAAGATATAAGTGCATAAAGAATAAGCTAAGCTTGTAAATGCACAAAGCCAATTGTACAAAGGTACAAGGCAAAACTCACATGTGATATGTGCTCAAACATATACGATCAAACTTTTTGAATTTTTCACTTTTTATGTGATTTTAGATTTTTTACTCACAAAAAAAATGAAACATAAAAGTAAGATAAAAAACAAAACAATGCATACAAATAAATGCAAGATGCACAAATGCATGAAGATATAGCATATAATGCATAAAGATATGGCATCTAATGCATGAAGAGTCCTACAAAGATTGAAAGAATTAGATCAATGACCAAAAGAGCAAAAGTTCAACCATAGGAACCCTTCCTCATCCAAACGGAAGGATTGTTTGAAATGAGTGTCTCAAGAGAAGTGAGACGAGGGTTCGAAGAATGAGAATCGGAGATGCACATAGTCAAGGAGTTAAGAGCATTAAACATTTTCTTTTACAACATGTTATTTTCACTCAAAACCAGTTTACTCTTTTTAGCACAATTTTCAAGAAGTTTAAGTTTATCTTTTCTTTTAATTCTTTTAAGAGCATGAAACTTAGAGTAATGAGATCTTAGATGACCAAAAGCACCACAATGGTGACGAACAATGTGTTTAGGTCCACTAGGCTTTTTGCGAATGGATCTAGCAAAATGGTTTTGTTCTCTCTTCAACTTATGACATTGAGGCTTTATATGACCAATCACACCACAGTGGTGGCAAGTTGAAACAAATTTAGATCCATCCAAAGCCTTAAGTTGAGACCTAAACATAGGCTTTGACTTAAGAGTCTTTCTCTCCACATTTTGATTTCTTTTATGTGGAGGAATGTACATCGATTTGTCCTTTGAGATAGAACACACAATAGACACAAAATCAGGTATCACAACATGATTGCAACAAATATTTTCATCCTTTTTAACAATAGGTTCAGCAATCAAACACTTGGCATGCATCTTAAGTGATTCATTTTCACGTTTTAGCTCATCAACAAGTTTGTTAAACAAAACAAGTTTAGCATCCAAGTCCATATTCAAACATTCAAACTCTTTCAGCTTTTCAACAAAATTTTCAGCAAGTTTCTTATATTTTTCAACCAATTTGTTGGATTCATTGAGCTTAGCAATCAAATCATTCTTTTCACAAAATAATTTGTTCAAATCCTTATTAAACTTCTTAGCCTTTTTTTTCAAAAGTTTGATGTTAGGAATATCAACTACATCCAAAGATTCATGTAACATAGCATCACAATTATAAGGATTATCAGTCATGGAAGCATTTTCACAAACACGTGACATGTTACATTCGTCATCAACCAAATTATTTAAAGAGGCATACAAAGCATAATCTACAGCAAATAAACACAAAGGGGTCAAGGATCATACTTAGGTATTTAAACCACAACAATTGTACCTGCTTTGATACCAATTGAATGTTCAATATGTGTGTAAAACACTATGAACGTTTAGACCCCCAATTATAAAATACCAGTTCAAGCTTATTATCAAATAATAAATGTGCGAAACATGAACATAAGCTAATGACAGAATTGATAAACAATCTAAACCAAATAAAATCACATCCACATCAGAAATTAAATGGAAAAGATTAAGGGAAGAGAGATGCAAACACAAGGACAATACAACGATGTGTTATCGAAAAGGAAACCGAAGCCCTTGGAGTAAAACCTCTCCGTCGCCCTTCAAGCGGTAAATAATCCACTAAAGAATGTAGTTGGGATACATGAACAGCAGAAGACCTTCCAAGTCTAATCTACCCAGTATACATAAGCCCTCCAAGCTTCTTGCTCCAACGAGGTTACGCTGAACATATTTCTTCTTTAGCTTACCGGATTCCGCTATAGCCCATAGCATCAACCAATAGTCATTGTTCCCTTCCTAACTGCTTCCTAAAGTACCAAATAGCCTTCTCACAGATATGGGTATGATGAGAAAATGATTTAGGTAAGAACCTCTCAAGGATGTAACAATAGAGAGGGTGAGAGTAGAGGAATTTGAAGAGTCTTTATGTGAAGATTGTGGATGAATCAATCTTGTTTTTCTCTAGGGTTTCTCTCTTAAAATTCTCTTTGGAAGCTCTCTACATTTCGTGGGTTTAAGGAGTATTTATACTTGGGTGAGAAAGGAATGTGGAGAGTTAGTTTTTCCCAAACAGGGTTGGTTGGCAGCTTGGCCTCGCGACTTGACTGAATCGCGAGTTCAAGCCGCAAGATAACAGAACAGCCAGGCTGGACCTTTTGTCCTGTAGTGCACCAGCTGGCATGACTGTTCATCTTCTTGCATGCTTCACTCGTGTGCTGCAATTGGCGGCTTGCCAGTCGGGAGTAACCCGTGAGTCCTAGCTGCAAATCCCTACATCCTTACACAAACTTGAGCATTTCTTCACACTCTCTCACTCACTACCCTTACATGAATCCCACCTAAATACAAGGTTTCTAAGTACTGAAATACAAGCAAATTGGCACGGAATAAAGCCAACAAGATGGTTGATTAAATTCAACATTACAATTGTCCCATCAGCACCTTCCATCCATTTCCATCTAATAGCTGTAAGGCTGAAATATACTATTCAGGTATCACCTCTACATTAATGAGGCCAGGGAGTTAGGTACAGTGCATTTAATGCTGAGGTAGCAGTTTTCTCCTTAGATATTTAGGGTACTTTCTCATCTGATGTCTTTGCCATACTTATCTGCACCAATAGATCTTCCTGGAATTTTGCCTTAGTCGACAAACTACCTCTTCGAACTTCAACCTTGGTTCGTTGAGGAGGCATTTGTCCTCGGCTCACCCTGCTAAGTCATTATGGACAAAGCTAACCTCTCCATTCACCATCACACTTTCTTTTAACAAATATTCTTCTTCCTCAGACAAAATTGTGTCCTCGGCTTGGGCATAGGCCCAAAATCCAAATAAATAATGAATTTTTAGGCCCAACACCCCTACAAAATTTATGAGCATATAAATATTGTATATTATAAATATATTTGAAGAATTACTATATTTATGTTTGCTTAGGATGTGAAAAATACATTTGAAAGATAAATTTCTATATTTAATTTGACTATTTTAGTTAATTTTATATTTGTACTAATTTAATATATTTATTTATATTTTAAATAATTATTAAATTAATTATGATGTAATCACGGTTCAACGAGGTCAGACCTAAAAAATCTTGAACCTCTTTCTTTTACGGTTCATTGAACGGTTCGGGTTTGAAAACCATAATAATGCAATGGTTGACCCGGCAAAATACAGATGAATATGATGATGACACCTCTGGGTATTGTTTGTTTCAATTTTCAAATGCTACATTATGGAGTAAGACTACAGTCCTAAATCTATAAGGATTATAAACAATATAAAATAGAAACAGGTTTATTGTGGCAAACTTTAATTGTAATTGTTAATAATAAAAATTAACTGTAATTGTAATCTAGAGATTTGTTCTAATAATTCTTAATGCATTGCAAGAAGGTTGACCTAAAGGCAAAATATAAACAGATGTGAATCAAGTGATAGCCCCCTTCCTCCTTTCTCTTCGGGATATTGTTTCAAATCCTACCTCTGCGGAAACATATGGAAACCGGCTGGGACCATGGACCCCAAAAGTTAGGCCCCTTCAAAGATAAACATATATAAGACAATTGTAACTATATAGGCTTATGAGCCCCCAATTACTATTAAAAAAAAAAATTATATCTAACAATCCATAAATCACTTTTTTAATAAAATATAAAATTACTCACGTTCATTTAAAATTAAAAAAAAAAAAAAGTGTACTGTGAAACGTGCATCCCTTGGTCAAACAAAAATAGCCTTTAACACGAAATTGACTCCAATCAATTTTAGATTGGACCATAATCCTATTAGCGATACGTTATAAATACCAACAATAATAACAAAATTAGGATATAGAAACACATTATTATCTTAACAATTATTCATAAACTAACTAGTATAGTAACGAAGCAAGTTTGTTGATTCATTTCTCTTATCTCCCTCGCAATATTCCCCAATTTCATATATGCTCTCATTTTTTCTTAATTTAATACAAGGCTTATTCCCGACAAAAGAATCAAGCAAGATGAATTCAGGTTTGAACCATTCATGTTTAGGTTAAAAATGGGTTATGCTGAAAAGATGGCGAATTCTTTAACCCTTACCTAGATCTTGATAGGTTGGGTATGACCTTTTTTAAAAAAATAAAAAAATAATTAAGAAAAAAAGGTAAGAAAATTGAGGATATTATTTTTGTCTTCGTGTAAATACAAATAAGAGAATGGAGAAATGAATACACTGAAAAAAAAAAAAAAAAAAAAAAAAAAACGTGTAGAAAAAAAAAGTTTATGGTTCCAGCATCCAAAGAAACAATTTTTTTTTTTTTTTAATTGAACAATGACCAAAAGAGCAAGTGTTTATTTACGCAATTGGTAACTAATGAAAATTGTATCACTCACAAATGCCTCTCCCTTGGGCTTGTTCATATAGATTTACTACATCATTGAAAATCCATTCTAAATCAATTGTATATGAACAACAACAGTTTTCATTTTCATGTGTATTGCACCATCCTATGAAGCAGAGGATCTCAATTAAATAAGAATTACCAATCAAATAAACATATAGATTTATGTTTTGAAGTGTTACCTATTAATTATTATAAGATCTATGAGTGAGAGTTATTTACTACGTATAATAATAACAGCTGCAGAATTCCCCAAGGAAAGTGGCACCACTGCGTATGTTCCTAAAATAAAAGCTGTCATCAATGTTTAGATAGACCAATATGCCAAAGCATGGGCATATATTGTAATTTTCCAATTAAAGAAAAGTGTAAGGCTTATTTAACTATAGGGTGAAGAAATAAGATGCTAAATTTATACGAAATTTTTATCTTATGTCATTGTCAGTGTCAAATTTTTGGGAACCTACTTTAACAAATTGTAAACACTTCAATTTCATTGTCAAAAACAAATTATGGGGAAAAAAATTAACAAAAATGTATTGTTAGCAATATTCATTTAAATGCTACTCTGCCTATCTGCCATGGCTACTGCAGTCACATTGCAGTGATCGGGTTATGGGGCTGGTTACTAGTCGTGGCCTTGCTGGGAAGGAGATGGAATGGAAGAAGAAGAGTGAGGAGGCAGTTTTGGTGTGCAATGTGTGCATAGGAAACGAATGAACTGTATATGGGTTAGTGGGAGGTTTTAGATTTTTGGATTTGTATATGTGTTTATCCTGCCGATTTTTGTTTTTGTTTATTTATTTTTTATTTTTTAAACTTGCATAAAAGATGGGAGTTTTTTTTTTTTTTTTTTTTTTTTTTTTTTTTTTTTAAGAATTAAAAAAAAATTGACAGATGGGGATTTTAAATTTTTTTTTTTTTTTTAGTTAGACCTATTTAATTGATGTGATAATTCATAATCTATTTTCTATTTAAAAAAAAAAAAACCATAAATGTATAGTTGGTTTGAAGAAGTCGGTAGTGGGAGAGTGTTCCTATTTGTAGGTAATGTTTTAGTGCAAGTTAGACATGTATTTTTACTGGACTATCATTTAGTTTTGTCTCTACTTGAACATAGGGGTGTAAGGGTATTTTGAAAAGAAAAAAAAATCCGGTCCAAATAGGAAAACCTAATAAATAGTAGTATAGATACTGTTTAGAGAATAAAGAGTACATTTTATCTTTATTTACTTACTTTGTTAAATACACTTTCTAACTGACTCTATCATTTTCTATTCCATTTAAATATCATATCTTTATTCTTTCTTTATATTTCTTTATTCTCCTTTCAATTTTAATTACTTATTATTTATTTTATTTTTCCCTTATCTCTATACTTTTTTTTCATCCATATGTTTCTTTCTTCTCTTTTCTTTTCTTTTTTCCTCTTTTTTCTCCTCCATGCACGTATACTTCTTATCTTTATCTTCATTTTCATTCTTTGTTTCTTTAGACATACAACTCTCTCTTTCTTTCTCTCTCTCTCACTCACACACAGACACACACAAAGATTGTCGGCAAGAGAGAGTTGGCCTTAAATCGGCGTTCACGCATGCCGCCTTGTCCACTCCACCACTGTTCGTCCTCCTTACTACTGTGGCTCAGAGAGTTAGATTTACTTTGGTTTTTTTTTTTGGTTGTTTTGTTTTGTTCTGATTTGATTTGTTTTAAGATTGTGATTTGAGTTTGTATTTTGGTTGTGATTTAGTTTAGATAGAGATGTTTGAGAGAGAGAAAATTTTGGAATGGTTGAGATGTTTGCACTTAGCCATTGTGAACTTGAGTAAAATTGAATATTTTATTTGGTGGTTTGAATTTTTATTACAGTTAATTGTTTTGCTCATAGTTGGTCATCAGACCAAGAGAGTGACATTTCATTAGCAGACAATTTTTCGCTAATGAATAGTAATTTAGAAAGACTATTAGAGCACCATTTTGTGGGTTTACTCTAAAAAATTGTTTGCTAATGAACATTGGCTCTCTGGTCTGATGACCTACTATTCAGTAGCAAAACTTTATGAGAATAAAAATTCAACCAATCAATTAAAATATTTAGTTTTTACTTAATATTCACAATTGCTAGAAACTCATCCCAAATTCTTTCTCTCTCTCAATCATCTCTGAACTCAAGAGGGAGACACAATCAAAACAAAGAGAAAATACAATCTTTCATATAAAATAAAACTAATCAAACCAGAACAAAAAAAAAAAAAAAATGTAGAACACCAATCTGATCAATATGGTGATTAAGCTACATGTTCTTAGAAGTAGGGAGGAGGACGGGTGGCGATGGAGCGAACCAAGTGGCATGCATGAACCTAGATTTAAAAGGCCAACTCTCTCTAATCTTTGTTCTTTGCTGGTGATCTATGTGTGTATGAGAGAGAGAATTTGTTCGTGTGAGATAGAGGGGAGAAATTTGTGTGTGTAAGAGAAAGAGAGAGGGAGAACTGGAGATATGTTTTGGAGATCAAGAACTAGAAAAACAAAAAGTAATAAAAAAAAAAAA
Organism: Quercus suber; assembly: GCF_002906115.3. Classification (NCBI taxonomy): domain Eukaryota; kingdom Viridiplantae; phylum Streptophyta; class Magnoliopsida; order Fagales; family Fagaceae; genus Quercus; species Quercus suber. The sequence goes on from NW_027069664.1 coordinate 104,544, forward strand.
AGGAAAAATAATACAAAGAATAAGAATCAAAATTGCGAAATGTTACCTCCATATTTTCACAAGAAAAATGATATGTCCACAACAATTTTACAACAAATCTTAAGTGGCAGGTTGCTACTAGTTATTATTGTTAGGGAAAAAAAGTAATCTTACTGTTAGGTTCAAATTTGAACCAATAACAACTAACCACCTATGATTTGTTGTGAAAATGTTGTAGATGTCACACCTTTCTTTTCACAATAAATTTTAAATGACAATTGTTATTAGTTGATATTAGCGAGTAAAAAAATAATTTAAGTGATGGGTTCAAATTAGAATTAGTAACAACTTACCATATAAGATTTTGTTGTGAAAGTATTACGAAAAAATGTTATAGACGCAACACTTCTCACTAAAAAAAAATATATAATTGTTAATGTTGTTTGGAATTTGAAAAATATAGACATTATGAATGAATGAAGAATTTTTTTTTTTAAGAATAAAGAGATAATGAAAAAAATAATTTTTAATAGAATAAAGAAAAAGATAGATAGTCTATTAAAAAGTGTATTTGAAAAAGTGAATAGGCAAACAGAAATAGTCGCTGTTCATTCTCCAAACTTTACAAAAATCTTGAGAGACTGTTGGAGATACTCTTAGGGGAGAACCGCCACTCAACATGATCTTGATCGGATTGGAAGACTTGCACCCACCATTGATCAAACCACTGCTCATACAAGATGAATTCTGGTTTGGATGATGTTGGATCAAGCGGGTTTATCGATTTTGGTTGGATATATATATGCTGGACAACCCTACTTCTATACTATCGACCTTGGTAAAAAAGAAAAGATATAATAGTAAACATTATTTATAGAAACAATTGTCTATTATATTCAATCAATTTACTTTTTTTTTTTTTTTTTTTTTTTCAGTGTATTCATTTCTCCATTCTCTTATTTGTATTTACACGAAGACAAAAATAATATCCTCAATTTTCTTACCTTTTTTTCTTAATTATTTTTTTATTTTTTTAAAAAAGGTCATACCCAACCTATCAAGATCTAGGTAAGGGTTAAAGAATTCGCCATCTTTTCAGCATAACCCATTTTTAACCTAAACATGAATGGTTCAAACCTGAATTCATCTTGCTTGATTCTTTTGTCGGGAATAAGCCTTGTATTAAATTAAGAAAAAATGAGAGCATATATGAAATTGGGGAATATTGCAAGGGAGATAAGAGAAATGAATCAACAAACTTGCTT